>NC_036258.1:8694743-8701206 GCF_002742605.1 Olea europaea var. sylvestris | reverse complement strand
TGGTAAATTTAGATTGTAAACCGAGCATTCAACTCCATGAGATATCAATTATTCAAGAAGATCATAAAGAAAATGACAAACTAATCACAAAGGAACCAAGTGAAGAAGTGGCAATTAATGATGATGAAATTAACACATTCTTTCAACATCATCGATTGTCCAACAATTTAATTTGTGATTAAGCTCGAGGAGGAAGAAGTCTACATCGTTGATTTTTAAATTGAACGGAATATGCAAGTCATGTCGAATTAAAAGATACAAGGTCAAGATTTGGAGAATCAACAAAAAGTTGATTAAAGTCAAAAGTAGCAAATTTAGCAAGCCAACAAAAGCTTTCTTTAGAATTTCAGAATGTAGAATATCAAAATCAAGCTAATGACAATAAATAAGTGTTTATTAAGAGGCAGCCCAATTTTTTCCTGTTACATTTATTTTGCTTTTTAAATATAGGTTTAATAATTTGTATTTCTTTTAGTTGTATATGATATCTTTTATCCCCATATTTCCCTTTGGGGGTGTATTTATGGTTATTATAAAGTGTTCCACATTATTATTGATTTTGTAATTATTTTGAAAGAACGTGACACTTTAACACATTGGATAAGAGCAGATACATAGCAAGTGATCTAGCACTTCCACGCCAGTCCATTCTTCACCTACAGATTTATACTAAGAGGGTACTTAGTTCTCTTCTCTGCCCTTAATTTTTGTATATTACTTGTTATATTTTTAAACATTGATGGCAATGCCTGTTATAAATTTTGGGTTGAAAAATATCAAGTTTTTATCAATTTCTTCCTCAATTTCCATATTCAAACCTCGACTCTCACCCCGTCGTCCATCTCCGCCACCACTCCCACCATTGCCATCGCCATCGCCATCACCACCGAAAATGCCAACTCCTCATCAACTACCCCCTTCACCCCTACCCTAAAGCCCACACAAATCCCTCACATCTTTCGTCAACTCGTTTCCATTTCCACCACTATACAATCTCCATTGTTTTCCTTCTCGAAGCAAAATCCTAACTCCATTTTTGCTTCTCCATCCAATACTGCTATCAAAATCAATGTTTTGGTGGAGTAGAGGGAGCTCACGGGCGTCCAAACTTTGGTCGATGCCATGTTGTTGCCTATTAAAATAGTTGGTTCGACTTTAATCTTTGTGGCTGTTGTTGCGGCTAGATATGGACTTGGGTCTCGGTTTGATGGCGGTGGTGGTTAGGAATCATCAATTGTTTTGCACATGACGATGTGTGATTTTGTGATTAGCATGTGATCGGGATCATAAATTATGTGTTTATTGTGATGGTGACATGTTTGATTAAATATAGGTTACAAAATTTTATCAAAAGTAAAAATAAAATAAAATGTGACACTAGTTTTTGAAAGATTTCATCAAGTTTGTTAAATTTAAAAGTGTATTTTGAAGGTAAGATAATTATGTATTTTTTCCCTAGAATAAAATGAGTCCAAAGACGGTCATAACCCGACATGTAAAATATAAATTAGGAAAAAATACGTACATACAATACTTTAAGTATACAATTTCATATTACTTTGTGACCTATAATTGATTTAACGGGCTACAATCACAATAACACGTAATTTATAATCCTAGTCACATCCCTGTCATAAACCATGCAAAGGTCATCGAAAAACAATTTTAGGTTATAATTATAAATTTGATGATAAATTATACATTTTTTGGTCACAAATTAAAATTAATCGGTATCAATTTATTTATCGGTCACAAAGACATAAATTATAGGTCACAACTACAAATTTAGTTATGGAACACAATTTTTTTAGGTCACATATCATAGTTAATAAAAAACTAATGATTTTACTGATCATAATTTCCCAATAATTGCTCAAAATCGCTCTTTATTCCATCACTGCAACACCATCGCCTCCAAAGAACACTACACACAAATCTCCACCACAACCTATCACCACTGCCTCCAAACACACCATTGCACACACAACTAATCCATCACAACCACCACAACATCACATTGCCATCACTTTCACCACTACACCTCATATACAAATATCAATGATCGCTAGATCTATAGAAATTCGATGACCTCTAGATTTGTAGTCGTTTGTGGAGATGGAGACATAGTTTTAATGTACAAAATGGGTTCGTTGGCGACGATCAGAGGTAGAATCAGTTTGCTCGTCAATAGGAGATACAGTGCCTGAGTTTTATCTGTAGAGAGAATTGGTAGAGAGGGAAAGAAATGGGAGATATACATGTCGAAAGAAATGATAGAGAGAAAAAGTGGTTTGAAAAATGTAGTTACTTTTAATTTAGAAACTACTTTCTAAACTTTTAATAATTTAGTTTTATAAATAAAGTTATAATCCTAGAAACTTGCGACATTCGTAAATAAGAATTCCAAGCAAAAAATTGGGGACAACCTTTGTTGCTTTTTCATCTTCTTTTTTTTTTTTCTCATTGTATAGGAGCAATTTTTACATAATAAAACTGCAGAAGCTTGCTGGAGCTATGTTTGGGTATGCGTTTACTAATGTCCGATTATTTTGGTAAAGAGTGGTATTTTACATTTCTTTATAGTGTAAATTGAATCAATACTCTTTGAATTTTAACATTGTTACCCAATGCTCACTCAGTCACTCATCTTTCAAGTAAATTATTTGTCCAACAATGCCAAATTAAATTTACTCTTTCTTTATATGTTGCTGGCATATCATTTTTTAACGATTCTCTGAAGAATTCGCTATAGTTAACAACGTTTATTTATATTATCTACGTAATCACTACAATGTCTATAGATAATAAAAAATTGTCCTTGCAACAAAAATCTTGCTTAGATCACCGCGCTTATGTGCTCATAAAACAATGTCGTCTCAATTGAGCACATATATTTGTAGTCTAAGAAAATAATAGAAAGNATTTCAAAACTCATTTTCTCCAAATTTTTATTAAAATGGAGCCCAAACACGAGCTGAAGTATGTATATGAAGTATTTATACATGATTTAAATTATAAATAAATGAAAATGAATGATAGTAGATAGGTAAAAAAATAATTTTAAAAATATTAGTCAAATATGGGCAAAGGATGCAAACAAGGATATATTTATATTTCGTGAGCTGTAATATTGACTGTAAAGGTTTTCTTTACAACAATTTCCTTTGAAAGTTGCGATTTAACACGGCACTCTATGTCGGCCCGCCCAAATATGCTAATCACAAACAGAATTAATGTTGTTAACTACAATGATCTTGTTTGTTACAACGTATTATTATTTTTATTTCTAAAAATGTTGATTAATTTGATCTATACATACAGAAAATGTATACAAAGTTAGGGTGGATTCGCGTATCTCTTTCTCTTTCATCACATTACCTGCAAATGTTAACTAGTACAGTGCAGCTGTGAGTAGTAGTCTCTCTCTCTCTATAAGCAACACTCTTTCTGCTGAGAGTATTCTCTCTCTAGATTTTTTATCTGTATCGGTGCATGTATTGCTGAATTTGCCTCGGGAATCATCAGCGGCTCGGTAAACGATTTTTCAAGGAAAGAATCAGAGGCCCAAGTCATGTTTTTGTATTCTCTGGAATGGGTTCGTTTCAGATTTCAATTTTTGCCCACTCTTTTTGTCCCCTTCTCGCCATAATATTGAGAAAGTACAAACAAGACTCAGAGAGATAAACACAGGGATGAGGGAGGGAGAGAGATAGAGATAAAGATTGAGAATTTATGTATGTTTTTGTGTGTAATTGCTTCTTGTATCTTTCTGACTTCGTTTGCATGTGCTCTGTGTCTTGCAGATTCTCCTTCTCTCTCTGTGACTTGTCATCGTTTTTGCACATCCATTGCCAGATGGTGAAATGCCCCCATCACTATTCGATCTCTGCCTCCTGATCATATCAATATTGGACTCCATTAATACCATAGTTATTGTTAATCAGAATCTAGCCATTGATATTCGTCACTCTCTTTGTTCAAAGATTGATATCTGTAACAATTATTATGGGTATCAATCTTTTCTGGGCTACTGGAACGACAACATCTGAAGCCTCAAACCATCTCCTGGGGGCTTTTCGTGGAGTGCCCATATTGGAATTAGCCTCAGTTTGCATAAACTCGACACTGTTTCTCGTGTTCCTGTTAATTGTCTCTGCAAGGCTAGTTTTCGCGTGTTTGGACTGGATTGGAGTTCGAAAAGAGGACTCAAATGGGAATAGAGTGGCCATTAGGTATAGAGGAGGTGTTGAAGGTGAAGAAATTCAGAGTGCTGTGATTGGTAAAGACTACAAAGCTTCAGTATTTTGTTGCGTTTATGTTTTGTTTGTGCAAGTTTTGGTATTGGTTTTTGATGCTGTTGGTTTAGTGAGGGGTGCTGCAAAGGGAAAGGGTAATAATTCAGGTTGGACGATATTATTACTTCCTGCGTCTCAGGGTTTAGCATGGTTTTTGCTTAGCTTTTCAGCTCTGTATTGCAAATATAAGACCGCTGAGAAATTCCCATTATTGTTGAGAATTTGGTGGATTGTTTCCTTTATAATTTGTCTGTGCACTTTGTATGCTGATGGTAAAGGATTTCTGATAGAAGGGTCGAGCCATTTGAGTTCTCATGTTTTGGCCAATTTTGCTGTTACTCCGCCTCTTGCTTTTCTATGTTTTGTCGCAATTAGGGGTGTTACTGGAATTCGAGTGCGCAGGAACCCTGATCTTCAAGAGCCGTTGCTTCTTGAAGAAGAAGCAGGGTGTCTTAAGGTTACCCCTTATAGTGAAGCTGGCCTTTTTAGTTTGGCCACTCTTTCCTGGTTGAATTCGCTTCTTTCCATAGGGGCAAAGAGACCGCTTGAGCTGAAGGATATTCCATTGCTTGCTCAGAAAGATCGTAGCAAGACGAATTATAAGATATTGAACTCAAATTGGGAGAAGTTGAAGTCCGAGGCTCCTCGTAAGCAGCCTTCTTTAGCCTGGGCAATTCTCAAATCTTTCTGGAAGGAGGCTGCTTGTAATGCAGTATTTGCAGGGGTGAACACTTTAGTTTCGTACGTGGGTCCTTATATGATTAGCTACTTTGTGGATTACTTGGGAGGGAAGGAGACTTTCCCACATGAAGGTTACATTCTTGCAGGAATTTTCTTCACTGCAAAATTATTAGAGACTTTAACAACTCGGCAATGGTATCTTGGAGTCGACATTTTGGGAATGCACGTTAGATCAGCTCTCACGGCAATGGTATATCGGAAAGGACTCAGGCTTTCAAGTTCAGCCAGGCAAAGTCACACCAGTGGGGAGATCGTTAACTACATGGCAGTTGATGTACAAAGAGTCGGGGACTATTCTTGGTATCTACATGACATATGGATGCTTCCTCTTCAAATTGTCCTTGCCCTTGCTATTCTATATAAGAATGTTGGAATTGCCTCTGTTGCCACACTGGTTGCCACTATTATATCCATTGTTGCAACTGTCCCATTGGCAAGGGTTCAGGAAGATTACCAAGACAAGTTGATGTCCGCCAAGGATGAAAGGATGAGGAAGACTTCTGAATGCCTTAGGAATATGAGGATTCTCAAGTTGCAAGCGTGGGAGGAAAGGTACAGAGTTTTGCTCGAAGATATGCGAAGTGTGGAATTCAAGTATCTCCGAAAAGCTCTTTACTCACAGGCTTTCATCACATTTATTTTCTGGAGCTCCCCTATATTTGTTTCAGCTGTCACGTTCGGCACTTGCATTTTGTTAGGCGGTCAGCTTACCGCAGGAAGCGTTCTTTCTGCTCTGGCTACTTTTCGGATCCTGCAAGAACCACTTAGAAATTTCCCTGATCTGGTTTCAATGATGGCTCAGACCAAAGTCTCCCTTGATCGAATTTCTGGATTCCTGCTGGAGGAAGAGCTGCCAGAAGATGCTACTATCGTTTTGCCACGAGGCATTACAAATGTGGCAGTAGAAATCAGAGAAGGTGAGTTCTCTTGGGATCCATCTTCTCCAACCCCAACCCTGTCAGGAATCCAAATTAGGTTGGAGAAGGGTATGAGAGTGGCTGTCTGTGGTGTGGTTGGTTCTGGGAAATCCAGTTTCCTTTCCTGCATTCTCGGTGAGATTCCAAAAGTCTATGGTGAAGTAAGTCTGAGTTTATAACACTAAAATTTATTTTTTATCACTTTTTTGGCCATTTTCTATGAGACATTGTCTGCTCCAGGAATTTTGTTCATTGAGACTTGTGCTTGACCTAAGGGTGTTCTCTTTAGGTTAGGATTTGTGGTTCTGCTGCTTACGTCTCTCAGTCAGCTTGGATACAATCGGGAAATATAGAGGAAAATATTCTCTTTGGGTGTCCGATGGATAAGGCAAAATACAAGTGTGTCCTTAATGCCTGTTCACTGAAGAAAGATTTGGAGCTTTTCTCACATGGGGACCAGACCATTATCGGTGATAGAGGCATAAACCTTAGTGGTGGTCAGAAGCAACG
>NC_036258.1:8689240-8693886 GCF_002742605.1 Olea europaea var. sylvestris | reverse complement strand
AAAAATTAAAAAAAAAAAAAAAAACCAAAAAAAAATTAAAAAAAAAACCCCCAAAAAAAACAAAAAAAAGAAAAAAAAGGGTCTTAGAGTACAGATACCAAGTGTAGTTTAAATATGATTCTTGTCTAATTTTCAGCATCATTGTAGGTTTTGAAGGAAGGTCGTATTATTCAGGCTGGAAAATATGATGACCTTTTGCAAGCGGGGACTGATTTTAACACATTGGTCTGTGCTCATCATGAAGCCATTGAGGCTATGGATATTTCCAACCAAGCTTCTGAAGAATCAGATGAAAATAATCCTCTTGAGAGGTCTATTATCTCGAGTAAAAAGTGCGATTCAGTTGCTAATAATATGGATGGCATGGCAAAGGAAGTCGAAGAAAGCACTTCAGTTTCTGACAAGAAAGTAATTAAGGAGAAAAAGAAAGCCAAACGTTCTAGAAGAAAGCAACTTGTGCAGGAAGAGGAACGGGAACGAGGAAGAGTCAGCATGAAAATATATTTATCATATATGGCAGCTGCATACAAAGGGATGTTGATTCCACTTATTATTATTGCACAAACACTATTTCAGGTCCTTCAAATAGCCAGTAATTGGTGGATGGCTTGGGCTAATCCGCAAACTGCCGGGGACAAGCCAAAAACGAGTAGTATGATGCTTATTGGTGTATATATGGCGCTTGCTTTTGGGAGCTCCTGGTTCATATTTGTCAGGGCTGTTCTGGTTGCTACATTCGGTCTTGAAGCAGCACAGAAGTTGTTCTTGAAAATGCTCAGAACAGTCTTTCGGGCACCAATGTCTTTCTTTGACTCTACCCCAGCTGGACGAATACTAAATCGTGTATGCTCAAATGTTATCTATTCTAAAATTGCATTTTATACTTTTGGCACTTACAGTTGATATTTTCATCTTTTTTTTCTTCTCTTCCGTTTACACTCTCCACCGTTCTATTGCACCATTATGAGGATTTCTTATTATCTACAGGTGTCGATTGACCAAAGTGTTGTTGATCTTGATATTCCATTCAGACTTGGTGGCTTTGCCTCAACAACAATCCAGCTTGTTGGTATTGTTGGTGTAATGACAAAAGTTACCTGGCAAATTTTGCTCCTCATTGTTCCAATGGCAATTGCCTGCTTGTGGATGCAGGTAGCAATAGTAGAATGCTATAAATTCAAAAGATTAATTTGTCCCTTTGTCAATTTGTTATTTGATGGTATGAAGTGTGTGTGAATGCACGTGCTTGCCTGCGAGCTGTTAGATATGATGATGTGTTCATAGTTAACCTTTGGTTTATTGGAAAAATCCTTTTCTAACATGAACTTGAGTATCAAAAGAGATCTGGATGAGCAAGTTATCACCTCGTGATTTGCATCCGTTTATTTGGATTTATGGTGATCGAATATCTTTGGAAAATGTTAAATTTTGATCAAGTGAATATTATTTTAATTCATACAAATGCAGAAATACTATATGGCTTCGTCAAGGGAACTCGTTCGCATTGTTAGCATCCAAAAATCTCCGATAATTCATCTTTTTGCTGAGTCAATTGCTGGAGCAGCTACAATAAGAGGTTTTGGACAAGAAAAGAGATTCATGAAGAGGAATATCTATCTTCTTGATTGCTTTGCTCGGCCTTTCTTCTGCAGTCTTGCAGCTATTGAATGGCTCTGCTTGCGTATGGAACTGCTCTCGACATTTGTATTTGCTTTCTGCATGGTTTTACTTGTGAGCTTCCCACATGGCAGTATAGATCCAAGTAAGTACATTGCTATTCCCTTTCAATGTCAAATGCACATTCATTAAAGATTCTTGCCAATTTCATGTTGTTCTTTTCTTGTTCAAATTGATAATACACTTTCTGTGTCTTATCTTTTGATTAATAAAAATATTTGATTACCTATCAAGAAAAAAAATGATTCTTGCCGAGACAGAGTTAATTTCATTGTGATGCATTTGCTATTTTGAGATTTAATGTACTGGTATTCCAATTCCCAGCTGTGACTTATAATACTGTTATGGAAGTATTTTTTCAATTTAATGATGGAAACAATATGTTAGTGAAGATATAGAGCAATAAGTCACCATTTGCAATCATTGTGCAAGTCTTTATTATATATCTGATTATAATTAAAAGGTTTTTCTCTATAGGTATGGCAGGACTTGCTGTGACATATGGTCTAAATATGAATGCACGTCTATCCCGATGGATTCTTAGCTTTTGCAAACTTGAGAACAAAATTATCTCTATAGAAAGGATTCATCAATACTGCCATATACCTAGTGAAGCTCCAGAAGTTATTGATGATTTTCGTCCCCCATCATCTTGGCCAGAAAATGGAACAATTGAACTAATTGATTTAAAGGTATGACATTTGAATTATTATTATCTTTCTAATTTCTTTTCACTAGTCAGAAAAGATTCCCTTGATTCCATCCATTTATAAGAAGCGAAATTGCCTCTTATTTGGGTCCATTGTCAACACTGAATGCCTTACTTTATCTAATGGTCAGAAATTGAAGTTTTCAAAAATAAGTTAAAGGACAAAGAAGGAAGAAGAAAGAAAACAAAAATAATAAATGGAAGTTGGGGAGCACCACAGGATGAGGAAATACATTTGTCCTGAAGCTATGTTCACGAGA
Organism: Olea europaea var. sylvestris; assembly: GCF_002742605.1. Taxonomy (NCBI): domain Eukaryota; kingdom Viridiplantae; phylum Streptophyta; class Magnoliopsida; order Lamiales; family Oleaceae; genus Olea; species Olea europaea. The sequence continues at coordinate 8,691,240 of NC_036258.1, read as the reverse complement.
TGACTTAAAAAATGAAGGCATAAACCTAGGCTGCCAAGTTATGGCTTAAAAGATGTCATAGATGTCATAGTGCTCCATTTAGCTTTTAAGTACTTGTGCGACCAGTGGTGATTTTTATCTCACTCTAAATTTGATGATCTGGGATTTAGTTCAGATTGAACATCCCAAGGTTGCATACTAATTGACCACTGCATTAAAATTACTTGCATGGATCTAAAACTTAGTTGTTCAAGTATATAGGAATTGGACAAATACAAGGGAAGCCTAACTGGTTGGTTGAGTAATGGCTATGGCCATAAAAATGATTTCTCAACTGAAGTTTAGGCTTATTGAAGTAATTTGTGAATCTGCTAACATATGTCAATACACCCACACCATCATACCCCACCTACCCTAGGGCTGGCAAAAAACCCGACCAACCAGATCCCTGCGGGGACTGGGCATGGATTCCCCTGTTAATTGAGTTGGTGGGGTGGGGGCAGGGCAAAGAAATTTTGCGCCTGGTCGGGGACGGGGAACATTTTCCCCGTATTAATTTGAAAAAAAAAATGTTGCCCTAATTTCAAAACTGAAAACTTACCTGGGTAAGCCAGTCAAATGCTCTAATTTCAAAATCATTTCAGATCTAAATCCCTAATTCCAATCACTATATTAATGGTTATGTTCTAGAATATTTAATATTTATTTGAAATTCTATATTCTATCCTTTTCTATATTCTATAGACACTATGGCGCGATTCCCTATTGCTTAACCTCTCTCTGACTGGTGACCCCTATGTATACTGTAACTGTCTGGCACAGCAATTGCTAGCCTCTTTTGACTTCATCTCCTCCTATCTCCACTCACCTCGAGCCGTCTCTCTTCCCCCTCTCTCGGCCTCTCTTGCAGACGGAATTATTAGATCTCAAATCTTCACTCCGCCTTTTCCTGATTAGCAGATTTTTCTTTGCTTCCCACCAAATTTACAGTTGGCTTCCTTCATTTCAATTATGTTATTGGCTATGTTTTGATTTTAATTTAAATTAGTTTTTTAATGAGATGATTTGAACCTGTGTAGTCACGGTGTAGCTAACAAGTACGTAGAAATGAATATATGAATTTTGTATTGTTTTTATGTAACTAAATCTAGTTAGGTTTCCATGACTGGTGTCTTTTGTGAGTTTTTCCAATTTTAGATGGGAATTTTAGTTTCTTTTTTATCCAAAATTTTAAATAGGATTTACAGATTTATTTAGAAAAATAAAAGAGGCACGGAGTTCTTGGACCCGACCTTATCCCTGAGAGGTTGGAGTGCCGCCATGGCCTGGCGCCATCCCTTCCCCACCAACAGACCTAGTAAGGAAAAAATGACTAAGGGAGAATGCGAATTAAAAGACAATGACATGCCTACTGCCTAGCTAACATGTCAACTGGCATGGGAGGGGGGACAAACAAAGGGCATAAAGAAAATAAGGAAATTTTCTCTATTTTTCCCATTGTTGGTTCGCCACAAGGAAAGCTTCCTGTTGTGCTCCATGTCATATCCAGCGCTTTCCCTGGGGTACAAAAGAAGGCATAAAGAATTAAGGAAATCCTAATAAGCTTTTCTCCTTTGCAGGTTCGTTACAAGGAAAGCCTTCCTGTTGTGCTCCATGGCGTATCCTGCACTTTCTCTGGTGGGAAGAAAATTGGAATTGTTGGTCGTACTGGTAGTGGTAAATCCACTTTGATTCAAGCCCTGTTTCGATTGATTGAACCAGCTGGTGGCAGAATAATTATAGACAACATTGATATCTCAACGATGGGGCTTCATGATCTTCGCAGTCGGTTAAGTATCATACCTCAAGATCCAACATTGTTTGAAGGAACGATTAGAGGAAACTTAGACCCACTCGAAGAGCATTCAGATCAAGAAATTTGGCAGGTTCAGCCATTTTGCCTCTTTTTTTCTATGTCGATTTGGATTACCACTATTTCAGTAACACTTAAAATTGTTTGGGGGGGGGGGGGGGGGAATGGA
>NC_036258.1:8686906-8689175 GCF_002742605.1 Olea europaea var. sylvestris | reverse complement strand
AATGTGAATATCCAGAGCTTTTTTGAACCATTCTTATCCGATAGCCAATGCCCATGCTTCTTTTTGTTTTCCATTTATTTTTGGCGTATTTGGATGACGAACTAATATTTAAATACTTTTGTCTGTGACTCTGTTTATATCTGTTTCTAACATTACTATTAATGAATTGGCACAGGCACTTGATAAGTCTCAGCTGGGTGAGATAATTCGCCAGAAAGAGCAAAAACTTGATACACCAGGTAGTATGTTACACTGGTGGACTAAAATATTGCTTTTTCGTGGCAAGGAAGCCACCTTCACAGTATTTCTAGGACTAATAGGGATTTTCCTCAATTTTATGTGATGTTGGCAGTGCTTGAAAATGGAGATAATTGGAGTGTGGGCCAGCGACAGCTAGTCTCTCTTGGTCGGGCTTTACTTAAGCAGGCAAAAATTTTGGTGCTTGATGAAGCTACAGCCTCAGTTGATTCGGCCACAGATAACCTTATCCAAAAGATTATTAGGACAGAATTTAAGGATTGCACTGTTTGTACGATTGCTCATCGCATTCCTACTGTTATTGATAGCGATCTGGTTCTGGTCCTTAGTGATGGTGAGTTCTGTACCTTTCCTAATATTTATGTGCCAGGCCTACTGTGGAAAAAATAGACCTTAAGATGGTTCGAATTGTGCAACGATTTGCTTGGTTTTGCTCTCGGAGGTTTTTCTTTGGGCATCTGTTTCTCCTTTCTTCCCTACTTTTCAGGGTGATTCAAAATTGATATTAAGCTCTAATGTGCACGGTAGGAATGTTAACTTGCCTGTATCTTTGTCTGTTTTGCAGGTCGAGTTGCAGAGTTTGACACTCCTGCAAGATTATTAGAGGACAAATCTTCCATGTTTCTTAAGCTAGTAATAGAATACTCCTCGAGGTCAAGTGGAATACCAGATTTTTGATTCAACCTCGTGCATGGAATCTGGTCAAGAAGGCAAAAGGATCCGACAGCATCCTGGAAAATGAACTGCGCTGCATCCAGCAGATCGAAGAAATATTTATGGTAGAGAAAACTGAAAGTCGGGGGTGGGAAACAGTTTAAGCTCGGGTCAAGATAAGGAAATTCTTCCCCTCAGGCATAATGGGGAATTCACTCACTGCACATTCTGTACCATAAAATAAATTTTGATAAAAAGAGCTGGCTGAACAAATTTTGGAGGCAATTGTATTTTACTCGTGCAATAAACTGGATTTTTTTTTTTTTTGCAGTGCTGAAGAAATTTTGAGTTTATGTTTAGAAAAGCATTAGGGAGTAAATTGTAAAGTTTGTTCCTAGAGACTAGGTTTTGAATGTTATTTTATCCTTTAGTTGTCTTTTCAAGAATGTTGCTGATCTAGGAAAGGATTGCCTTGAATTGAAAATAAGACCACCCCCTTAATTTTAGCAATATATGATGATTCTGCATGATATTGAGCGCATGTTTGGCAAAGCTTAAACATGTGTGTGTGTGTGTGTATTGGTAATTTAGATAACATACTTAATATCAAGCACTTCCAATCACGCTACAAGTTATATAACCTAGTGAAGTGTTCATGGATAAGATGAAGATAAACAAAGGCGAGATCGGCTCAATGCATCAACCTTGAGCTTGTTTTATTAATAGTCTAAAAACTATAGTATCCTTTTTTCTTGGATTAAGTTATTCATTTTCGACAGGTTTTATTTAGGGATGTCAACGAGTCGAGCTAAATTTAGGCTCGACCTAAGCTTTCGGCTAGTGCCTTGGAATCGGCTCACTTTTTTTAATGATTTTTTTAATATAAAATACAAGCAACAACTGCTTTTTCTAGCAGTTGCATAGCTGTATGTAGCTTCACTGTTTTTTTTTTTTTTTTTTTTTTTTTTTTTTTTTTTTTTTTTTTTTTTTTTATTGGTAATTTAGATAACATACTTAATATCAAGCACTTCCAATCATGCTACAAGTTATATAACCTAGTGAAGTGTTCATGGATAAGATGAAGATAAACAAAGGCGAGATCAGCTCAATGCATCAACCTTGAGCTTGTTTTATTAATAGTCTAAAAACTATAGTATCCTTTTTTCTTGGATTAAGTTATTCATTTTCAACAGGTTTTACTTAGGGATGTCAATGAGTCGAGCTAAATTTAGGCTCGACCTAAGTTTTAGGCTGGTGCCTTGGAATCGGCTCACTTTTTTTTATGATTTTTTAATATAAAATACAAGCAACAACTGCTTTTTCTAGCAGCTGCATAGCTGTATGTAGCTTCATTGTT
>NC_036258.1:8646810-8686645 GCF_002742605.1 Olea europaea var. sylvestris | reverse complement strand
GCCGAGGGTCGGTTCATCATGGACCAAAAATGGCCCATGTGGCTCGACGGGTTGGGCTCTAGCAGACACCCAAAATGAGGGCTTGGCTAGAGCATCGAGCTGGGCCGACTTGGACTTTTTTTAGGCCGAGCCACGGGTGATCCTAGCTGGAGAGCCAAATTGATACTTTTAGCTTTACTCGATTATTATGGACTATCTTGACATTAACGAGATAATAATTAAAAAAAAAAAAAACAGAAAGTTACATGCTTGTACAATGTATGATCATGTCATGTCTCGGATTGTTTATTAATATGTTGCTATTATAACAATTGTCGAGAAAAATGGACGTCATTTGAACGAACCGCTCTCCAATATTCTTCAGTTTCAACTTAAGTCGCATAACTTTAACAAAAATCGCACTTCCAGTACTGCAGCGTGCAAGCTCTGTTCGCAATCGATACTTTCCGTTGTCCAGTGAGTCGCAAGTCGCAGCGCATACAACATTTTCACTCACTAAAATTCAGCTGGAAAAGCACGATGCAGGCCGTTTCCAGAAGAATAGAGAACCATTTCTCCCATTTACCCTCTTTCTGATCGGTGTACGGGTTTTCTCTGCATTTCTAGGGATATAGATTTATCGCCTTTTTTTTGCCAATTCAGATTCAATTAAAAGATGAATATTTGTTAGCGATGATGTGGTTTCAGATTATGGAACCGAGAATCTGAGGTACCAGTCTACGCTTACCACCAAAGGGGCGGGACATCTAGTTCGTAAGGGCACTGGTGGAAGATCGTCTGTTAGGTAATTTTTAGTTTAGAAGCCTTAAAGTTTTTGTTTTATCGGTTGTTAAATTAATTTCAGTTTAATGTTACTGGATTGTTATTTTTTTTATTATTTTATTATTTTATTATTTTTTTTGGCTTTTGGATCATTAGGTTGAGTATGTGCAGCTGCTATGTTTATTTTACTGGAACTCTAGTTAGACTTGTTTAATTTCTGTGATAAGATTATTACTATGCATTTTTAAATTCCTTAATCTAAACATTTTTTGGAATTTCAGTTTATAAGAATACTGTTTTTGCCTGTGTTCTCATCTTATGCTATTAACTATTTAAATAAATATAATCCCAGATAACATTTGATTCAAATGCTTTTAGGTGAAATTGGAATTTGCTTCTCTGGCAGTGGAATTGTTGCGACAGTGTTTGGGGCTACCGGATTTCTTGGGCGTTATCTTGTGCAGCAGCTTGGTACATTACTTTTAACCCCATTCAATGCTTTTGTGATTAAATACATTGTGCAAAAGGACTATTTTTATTATAGAATTGAATGATCCATATATAGTATCTTGTTCTGCCTGCAGCTAAAATGGGTCCTCAAGTATTAGTTCCTTTCCGAGGATCTGAGGATTCTCACTGGCACCTCAAATTAGTGGGTGATTTGGTCAGGTAAATTCTTATGTAGACTTTATGCTTTTAATTGAAGTTTTGATTTTGCTCAATTTGGAAGGCATGTGATTTGGTATAAGCTATACAATTAACCACATGCAGATTGTTCCAATGAAATACGACCCTAGAGATGAAAGTTCTATCAAGGCAGTGATGGCAAAGGCTAATGTTGTTATTAATCTTATTGGTACATGTTCATCATTACCTTTTGGTTATTAATCTTATAGCTTTGAGGAAGTCAATCATCACATGGCTGAACAGCTTGCAATAGTATGTTCCTGTACTTATCCTATAAAAAAGTTTGTAATGAGTTTCAACTTTCCTGACATTATATTTTACTGGTGTGTCCACTAATGTAATGTCGATTATTTTAAACAATGTGAAAAGAAAGAAACAGAATGGGATCCTGATAAGGTAAAGAAATTTATGACTAAGATCATTGACCTGAGTCCATGTTCTTAGTGTCTAGCGATTCTTTTCTTTCTTATTTACTTGGTCATGAGTCATATTTTCTTGAACGATATTGCACATTCCTATCACTCTCAGGTATGTTAGTGCACATGTGCAGACACTTATACGAGCTCTTGTGCATCGAAATTTAAATTGGCATGGAAAACTTCTTGACTTGTTGTGGTCAATGCTGTTCACATCTCTTTGGAGCAGTTCATTAATAATTATTCATTTATAGGACTATAAACCTGTAGAGAATGGAGTCCAGTTAGGAACCTTCTTTCACTGGGGTGTCCATGCTTATGATTCACATGTACCTTTTGATGTTACAGAAATTTTTTTTTGATGAATTTGAGGGAAGGGGAAGTGACATTTATGCCCTAGTTGGCTGTTCGACTGGGGAGAGAATCTATATCTGAAAGGCATTTATGATGTTTTATTGTTATTATATGACATCGGCTATCCAATAAGAAATGGATGCTTATGATAAGCAATCTGTTTCATCCACTTTTTTAAAATTATCTATACCCAGTTTCTCTTTCTTTTTCTCACAGTGATGAGTATGAGATTACATAGCTATGAACTTGTGCAGATTGATAAATAACACAGTGGCATCAAGAGATTTATTCAAGTTTCTTTCTTGGGGGCTTCTCCATCATCTTCATCCAGATATCTCAAGTCTAAAGCAGCGGCTGAAGAAGCTGTTTTACAAGAGTTGCCTGAGGTCAATTATCACACCCACTTTCCTTGTCATTGAGCAACTATTGTTGTTGCTTATAAATCTTTATGTTGAATTCTATGTTTGTGCCTGATAGCAATCTAGGTTTCTGTTTCTTGTTTTTTTTTTTTTTGGTTTGACTTGGATTAGATTAAATACTAAGCTGTGGGGACAATGGAATTTAACACAATCTCCAGTCAACTCTTATGCATGGTTTAAAAACACGATTTGAGGCTTAAGCTTTGAATCCAATCTCATGTGAGGTTATCATAAAACGCCTAAAAACCCGCTCTTTTAAAGCTATTTGTCAGGCTTATGCCTCACAAATGGCTTTTAAAAGTGCAAAATGGATTCCAAGTGAACAAAGAAAAATCTGCTCTCTGTTGGATGCCTTTTCAAGTTTTGCACAACAATTCTTCTAATTTATTTCTCATTTCTTTCCTCAATTTTCCATAATTAAACTATTTTTTATGAACTTTAAGGTGATACAGTTCTTTTTTGTTGTACAATTAACAATCTTTGTTTACTGTTTATTATTCATGTTAATGTGGTTGACCAAAACCTTATCAAGTGTTACTGTTTGTATAACTTTTTGGTAATTTATATGGTTATAGATTTGATGCAGTTTATATTTTTTTGGTAGTCCATCCAGCTCGTGTGAAATATCTTATGATTGATTGATTAATCTTTCTATCATCTTATATCAATCTCTAGGCCACAGTTATGAAACCAGCCGTGATGTTTGCCAGAGAGGATTGAATTTTAAATCCATGGGCACATGTTGCGAGAAATTACAGCTTTCTCCCTCTTATAGGAGATGGATCTACCAAGTAGGACTCCATGCAATGTGGTACACTATTTTATCTCTGTTGAGTGTGTTTATGATGATTATCTCTTGCAGGATTCAGCCTGTATATGTTGTTGATGTTGCTTCTGCAATTGTCACTGCCTTAAAGGATGATGTTACCAGCATGGGAAAAGTTTATGAACTTGGTGGACCAGATATTTTCACTGTCCATGAGTTGGTGAATCTCTCTCTAATCCCCGCCAACCATGACATTCTGATTGTTTTCCTTTAAAATTGCCGTCATTAGTTGAATTTGAATTGTGGTGTAGGCAGACCTTAGTATGACGTGATCCGCAAATGGCCTTGGTATGTGAAGATTCCCTTTCCCATTGCTAAGGTAAGTTCATTTACAAGTGCATCCCTATGCAGTATATCTTCATAAGGTTTTAGCTAAGCTCTTTATCTGGAACTGCGTATAAGTATTATTTTCGTATTTGGCTCGTGTTTTTGGCATCTTGTTTGCATTTTTTTTTATGTGACTCAAGTTTTTTTGTGATATACCAGCCTTAGATTGACGGTGGACAAGATATAAAGCTTCTTAATTGACAATCTTGTTAATTTATATAAGAAGACATGGACTGTAACAAGTGTCCTAGAGAAATGGTTGTTGTTGAATACTTGGGAATAATGGAGAAGATTTGAGAGATTATCATTTACCATAGATGTTGGTCTAATTATAATTAACAATATATTGTTTCCTTGTATAACACATAAGTTAGGTTATATAAACGATGTACACTATGGAATAAATATATATCAGTTCTAGGGTGTGTTTATTCTTCCCTATTGTGGCCCTCTTTCATTCTGCCAGCCACAGCTTTATGGTATCAGAGCAGTGGGCTGTTCGAGCTGGTGGAATGGATAAAATGGCCATGACTGGAGCACGCAGAGATGAAGATTTAGGAATCTCTGAAACCATCTCTACAAGTGCACCTATTACACCCAATCCTTTCCCAGTAAACATATCTGAAAGTACCTCCCTTCAAATCACAACCATTTGGCTAAATGGTAAGAATTTCCTCCAATGGTCTCGTTCAGCTCTTATGGTTATTCGAGGCCGTGGCCGCCTTGGATATGTTACTGGTACAACCATTAAACCAGACGAGAGTGACCCAACCTATGCAACATGGGACGCTCAAAACTCCATGGTAATGGCATGGATCGTTAACTCAATGGAAGAAGACATTAGAGAGTCCTATCTCTACTATTCCACAACAAAAGAACTCTGGGATGCATTAACAGTGGCCTTCTCTGACTTGGAAAATTCAGCACAATTGTTCGAATTTCGAAACAAGGCAAGAAATCTTCGTCAAGGGGACCTCGATGTCAGACAATACTACAATTCTCTGTAGCCGGTATGGAGAGAAATTGACGTGTTTGTTCAAATTAATTAGGACACACCCAAAGATGCTGAAAAATACAAAAAATAGGTGGAGGAGAGGATTTATGATTTTCTGGCTGGGCTAATTCCAGAACTAGAGGAGGTGAGAGGGAGACTTTTGGGCTTGAAACCACCTCCTAGAATTGACGAAATTTTTGTCAAAGTCCATCGAGAAGCGAATGCTAGGTGATTCGAAACAGTTGGAAAATTCGGCCCTTGCTGCGCGGTGTCCAGAGCCCTCAAAACCTACCAAGAAGAACTCATCATGGTGTGAGCACTGTAGAAGGACAAACCACTCCACTGAGCGGTGCTGGGTCTTACACGGCCGACCACCGAACAAGAAGCCAGGAACCCAATTTGATGGAAGACCAAACCAATGCCACCGCGAGGAGAATCAGACGCGAAGCTCCACTGGATTCCAAGGTTCTGCAGACCCTATGCCACCTCCTACACAGACCGAGAAGATCTTAGTCTCCCTTACCAAGACCCAACTAGAGCAGTTGTATAAATTACCCTCTCTTGCATCGACTTCTAGCTTACTTGTAGAACGAGGTAATTATATGTTGGCTTTGACTGGGAGAAGTAAGGTCAAAGAGTGGATTATTGACTCAGGGGCTACAGGTCATATGACGGGTTGTGAAAAAATGTTTAATTCATTATCACCGTACACTGGAAATTTTAAAGTAAAATTAGCAGATGGGTCGTTCACTCCAGTTGCCGGAATTGGAACTATTAGACTCAGCCCACACGTGGAATTAAAATCTACTCTATATGTTCCCAATTTGTCATGCAATCTTCTTTCTGTCAACAAGTTAGCTAAGGATTTGAATTGCAGTATCAATTTTACTGAGTCTTTGTGTATTTTTCAGGACCTGAGTTCGGGGAAGGAAATTGGTAATGCTAAGGGATGTGAGGGACTATACTATTTCATGGAGGACGCTGACTTGAATAGACAAGCTCAAATTGCAAGTTGTGAATCTACCCCTAAAGGACAAGAACTAATGTTGTGGCATCATCATTTAGGTTACCCTAGTTTTTCATATCTTAAACATTTATTTCCGTCTTTGTTTCGCAATAACGATATATTTCAATGTGACATTTGTCAATTAGCTAAGCACTCTCGTTCATTTTTCCCGTCTCATGAGTATAAACCTTCTTTAATACATAGTGATTTGTGGGGCCCGTCTAGAGTTAAAAATACCACAGGCAAACGCTAGTTCATTGCCTTCACAGATGATCATACTAGAGTATGTTGGGTTTACCTGTTAAAAGATAAGTCTGAAACCGCACAAACTTTTAAAAACTTTTACTCCATGATTCAAACCCAATTTGATGTAAAGATAAAAATATTTCGAACCGATAATGGGAGGGAATATTTTAATCACATTCTGGGAACTTTTCTTGCTGAAAAAGGTATCTTGCATCAAAGCTCATGTGTTATAACTCCCCAATAAAATGGTATTGTTGAAAGAAAAAATAGACACCTACTAGAAACTGCTAGGGCTCTAATGTTTACGAGCAATGTTCCAAAATTTTTTTGGGGGGATGCAGTCCTTACTGCATGTTATCTTATAAATAGAATGCTTACCCGAATACACAACTACAAAACTCCATTAACTATTTTGTCAGGAGTATACCCTCACATTCGATCTACCCTCTCTCTACCTCTAAAGGTGTTTGGTTGTACATTTTTTACTCATATCAATGACCACGAACGTACTAAATTAGATCCCAAAGCTCGTAAATGTATGTTCCTAGGTTATTCACCAACTCAAAAAGGTTACACATGTTATTCGCCAGGCACTGGAAAATATTATATCTTTATGGATGTTACCTTCTTCGAGCCTATTCCTTACTTCACCCAAAATTCCCCTCAGGGGGAGACATACAATAATGAGACATATGAGGGGAATTTTTGGGTACTCATTGAAGAAAATTCTGCCTCTAACTCTAACTCATTCCCTCCTATATCTGAACAACAATCTCCACTCACTAATCCTCCCTCACATGATGATCCACAAAACATTGATTCATCTGCTTCACCAAATTTGATGACAGGGGGAGATAAACAACTTACAACAATACCTGAGCTACGTGTCTATTCAAGAAGGAAAAATCCTGAGATTGTGGAACACCTCACGGTTCAACAGCAGAACCATGAACCTGACTTGGATTTAGGTAACTCCACTATTTCACAAAATGACTCTAATAATGATTTGGATGTTCCTATAGCACTCAGGAAGGGAGTGAGATCTTGTACACAACATCCGATGGCAAATTTTATTGGATACAGTCATCTGTCTAGGTCAATTCGAGCCCTTGTTACAAATTTGTCAGCAATTGAGATACCAAAGACTATCCAAAAAGCTTTGTCAAGACAGGAATGGAAAACGCAGTTGAGGAAGAGATGAAGCCTTGAGAAAAAATAGAACATGGCAGATTGTTGAAAAACCTAAAGGTAAGGCAACTGTTGGCTGCAAATGGGTGTTTTCAGTTATGTATAAGTCAGACGGTTCCGTAGAGCTAGAGGATATTCTCAAACTTATGGAGTTGATTACCAGGAAACTTTTGCCCCAGTAGCAAAACTAAATACAGTAAGAGTCTTGTTGACACTAGCTGCAAACCTGGATCGGAAACTTCAACAACTAGATGTAAAGGATGCCTTTCTGAATGGTGACTTGGAGGAAGAAGTATATATGGACCTTCCTCCTGGGTTTGATGAAGAAAAAACCCAAGGACAGGTCTGTAAACTGAAAAAGTCTCTATATGGGTTAAAGCAGTCCCCACGGGCATGGTTTGGTAGATTCATGAAAGCTGTATGTCAACAAGGGTACAAGCAAGCTCAATTTGATCACACTATGTTCTATAGGAACTCGGGTGGGAAAATTACCATATTAATAGTCTATGTGGATGATATAATCCTAACGGGTGATAATTATGAAGAAATGGAAAGGCTAAAGAAAGCTCTTGCATCAGAGTTTGAGATAAAAGACTTGGGCACTTTAAGATAATTTCTTGGACTGGAGGTTGCTAGAAATCGGAGTGGGATTACTATTTCACAAAGGAAGTATGTTATGGACCTTCTGAAAGAAACCGGTATGTTAGGAAGTAAACCAGCAGATATTCCTATAAATCCAAATCACAAACTAGGAGACTGTTTAGGAAGTACTCCTGTAGATAAAGGAAGATATCAGCGCCTTGTAGGAAAACTCATCTATCTGTCACACACAAGACCGGATATTGCCGTTGCAGTAAGTGTTGTGAGTCAGTTCATGCATGCACCATTCAAGGAACGTATGGAAGCTGTCTACCAGATCCTAAGATACTTAAAAGGGACTCCAGGTTTTGGATTGTACTTCAAAAAGAATTCCAAAAGGACCATTGAAACCTTCACCGATGCAAATTGGGCAGGTTCAGTCACTGACAGAAGATCTACAACTGGTTATTGTACTTACGTATGGGGAAACCTTGTCACTTGGAGGAGTAAGAAGCAACCAGTAGTGGCTAGAAGTAGTGCTGAAACAAAATTCAGAGCCTTGGCTCATGGAATTTGTGAAATCATGTGGTTAAAGCTATTGTTAGAGGAACTTGGAATTCAGGAAAGCAAACCCATGAAAGTTTATTGTGATAACAAGGCAGCCATCGCAATGTCACATAATCCAGTCCATCATGACAGGACTAAACATGTTGAAGTGGATAGGCATTTCGAAAGAGAAGATAGAGAATGGGACAATAAGCATGATCCATGTACCATCATCTCAACAGGTTGCTGATGCATTGACTAAGGGTTTATCTAAACCAATGTGCGAGAAAATAGTAGACAAGCTGGGATTATTTAATCTGTATCATCCAGCTCGAGGGGGAGTGTTGAATACTCGGGAATAATGGAGAAGATTTCGGAGATTATCATTTACCATATATGTTGGTCTAATTATAATTAACAATATATTGTTTCCTTGTATGCACATATGTTAGGTTATATAAACGATGTACACTATGGAATGAATATATATCAGTTCTAGGGTGTGTTTATTCTTCCCCGTTGTGGCCCTCTTTCATAGCCAGCCACGGCTTTAGTTGTAAATAATTTGGTCAAAATTTAGTAACCTTTGTAAAGGAAATCATTGATTTTGTAAAAGTTTAGACATGAATTGGTTCAGGATCAACGACGGGGGTTCTCCAATAAATTACAGCATTGAGTTCTTAAATAACTGCAGCAGTGTTATTTTAGGTTTAACTTCACGATATTATATTTATACCACGTGTTTCTCCCATCTCTGATTAAGTGCTAGTGGCTTCAGGTGCAGTCTAAGAAAAGTTATAAAATTGTATTATGGCTTCTGCTCATGCTCTAGCCCTAACCCTTTGGAGAGCTACATTTGCCTTAACCATTTATTTGTTTGTTTGATTTTTATTTTATTTTTTTGGTCACAATCAGAAATAAAGAAACTGTGAACCAATCAGGATAAGCTTTGCAAAATACTGCTCAATTCATCTGAAGAATTCACATGGTACTCTTGGGAGAAAATCAATTTGCCTGTTTCATCCATTTATTCAATATGAGAAAATGCGTAAAGTTGTTGAGTAAAGGCTATGGGACCTAAAGAAATATTAAAAATATAATGCCCTTGTTTGGTTTAGCTAATATTATTATTATTTTCAGCAAAATCAATCGAGTTTCTTCTTCTTCTTCTTTTCCTTTTTTTTCCCAGCAAAATCAATTGGGGGTTAAATGAGAACTTTTGAGTTTTTCCCAATATTTCGTACAAGTCTGTTTCTTGAAATGTCTATTGTGTTCTATTTATGAGATGATGAAAAAATATGGCTTACCTGGTGCATCCTTGCAGGTTTCCCTGTATGATTGTTGAGTCATCTGATGATTTCTTGTTTACATGTCTGGTTTCAGGCTATTGCAATGCTCCAAGAAATATTTCTCAAGAAAGTTCCAGTCCTGATGCCTACTCCTACCATCTTCAATCTGGACCTAATTGAAGCCTCTTGCCACTGATACTCTGGTGTCAGAAAATGGTATGTGTCAGATTTAAGAATTATATTTGCTCCTCGATTAGTTTTACTAACCTATAATGCCCCTCTGATTTTCCCATCCAAATTTCACTATTATACATTCCAACCAAATTTTTTCTGGTTATGCAGCTTTAAAATTTGAGGATCTTGGGATTGTGCCACGTAAACTGGAGGGATATCCAGTCAAATTTCTTATACAATATTGTAAAGGTGGTCCACAGTATGGGTCTACAGTTAGCGAAAAAGTAACCTCGCAGTCATGGTCTTGATGTTCGTCAATTCTTTAGTTCTGCAAACTTCAGCTATCCTTCTCAAACCTTTGGAGTCGGTATGTGTTGCCTTCATTTCCTTCAGATGTGAAATTGCATGCTACCTCGTACTCTTTTCTGATGAAGAATGAAAAAATCAACTGACTTGTAGTCCATTTAAGCTAATAAATTCAGCTGTTTAAGCAAGGTTGGGATTGTCCATTTTCAAGAGACGAACTTAGAAGAATAAAGATACGAGGGATTCTTCTTCAGCAATTCCAATATTCACAACTTATTCTAGAAAATAGGCTGAAATTATTTTTGGATGGTTTTTGAGCCTCTATTTCAAATTAAGTGATGTTTTTCTTTAAATGATTGCTTTCTAGCATGCTCATTTGTCGGGGGGACATCAACAAGGTTGATTGAGTGATTATTAAGTCATGCCAAAGGAACATTTGCTTTCCTTGTAGCTGGGGAAAAGTAATTGCAGCTCATTCTATAAAGTAAGGAATTACCCTCCCAATAGGGGAAAAGAAAGACCAGTCATGAAAAACTTCTCCCCATTGAAATCACATGAGAAAAGCTCATAGATTTCGTTTATCAAAATCCATCGACCACCCAATGCCGCCACTAATAAGCCGTGGATCCTTCGAAAATATCAAATTAGGAGGGACGAATATTGGGGGGACTATGGTCGCTCGGCGTGGGGGCTGCTCCGGTGAATCTCCGCAAGGTTGTTGCAGCATAAACATTTATATAAACAACGATACGATGGGTATTAACAACTCGATCTTGATCGGTAGTGATGTAAAGATGGGAGATCCCGGAGTGAGTTTGTCTCTGAAAGATGTGAAAATGGATCGCGGCTTTCAACTACTAAGCAAAAAGAAGGAAAGCGATTTTGTTAGTTACCTTTGTTTGATGACGTTATTTGCCTTCATTGTGCTTACCATCTTATTTTTACTTACTTGACTGACAATTTGAGTTTTTCATCTATTTTCCTTTCTCCCTAATTATCTTCTTTTGTTTAGATTGTGAGCTTGATTTTCTGATTGAATTTGTTTCTTTCAAAAATAATTTCGTACATGTATTAACCTCGAAATGAGTTTTCTAAGAGGGACCTCCAAGTCTCAATACTATTCAATTTGTAAATTTGTTATGTTGCTAACGAGATACAATGAGAATTCAATGGCAAGATCCAAAACCTTCTAGTCGGGAAGATCCGAGTGGTATGAGTTCGACAACTACACTTATGTTTGAACCCTTATTCCATTTACTCAGTTGAGTGACGGATACGAGTCAATGCTAGAGTCAGAGTAGAAGGTCATAAGCGTCTATATCGTAACTATTTTGAGGGAATGAAAACGATGTTCAGTGACATGTCCATCAAGCAATTGATAGAACATCATCACTCGAGGTTGAAAATGCCAGATTCTTCATATACTGGGATAATATACCAGAATTTACCTCGACTCACAATTTCTCAAGTTCACACTTGTACTTCACCTAATTACACCAACACGAATTGCATCAGAAAAATTGAAACCGTTGACCCAAAAATGTAGAACTAAAAAGATGTGAAATTGCCTCATTTCTTGACGAACGATAAGCCATTCTGGTTCGCATATCGTTCCATGAATCTCATGAACCGATCCCAGTCTCGTGGAGTTCGCATCACGTATTTGGCCTCTATTCCTGCAGGTTTCCCGTTCACGAACTTTGCATTAACATCAACTGACTGAAGAACTCCTTCCTCATCAATCATATAGAATCCAGTAATGTCACCTACTTCACTTGACGAGTCAAAAACCGAGGGTTGGTCGAACCTGAATATCGCCATACCATTCGTCCCGTCCCTTGATTTCGTAAGCCTCACATCTGGGATCGTCTGTTCATCAGTTCCTTGAATGAACTGAATTGCGGGTTTTATCATCATTATGCTCAGTCTAGGCATTCTTCGAGTTCGAGTTTTTCTTGGCAAACTCGAACGCAATAAGCATAAAGATTGGCCATTGAACGATGAGCGAAAGCTAGGGTGAACTCCTCCAAATGCCAAGCCTATACAGTATGAATCACAATCTTTACTTTCGAGAGCAATAATAATTAGAAAACAAGTAAACCGTACGCATACTTCGAGGTTACGCCCACTTGTCACGGCAGGTTTTTACACTATATTAGAGAAAGAGAATACAAGCTTTTCTTCAAATCGTTCTCGCTTTAGAGAATCATTTATATGGTAAGAATCTTAACATCAACACCATTATTTGGAAAAATTGTTAGCAGCTGTAGTATGATTAAGGAAAGAATTTGTTCTTCCGACATAAGAAATTCTTCCTAATCTTTTCAAACAAGTACGTATAGTACTTTTTGTGTTTCCGAGCTAAAGTTCTAAGTTCTATACAATCCAAAACTAGCACTAATTTTTGACTTTCTAAATTTCCCATTTTTATGGTAGTGAAATATTTAATTATCATAAACTTCTCAAAAGGATTTGGGGGGATAAAAAATGGTCCCAGAACATGGTAACATCGATTACTATTTTTCAGCAAATTTCAGACAAGCATGTCTTTTTCATTCAATCACATGATATTAAAACAAGAAAATTACAAGGAGACAATGCATTTATATAACAAAGAAAAGGGATAAATGAGTAGACGGGGCAACCTGGATGAGAGTACGGTTGGGGGGAATAGTGAGAGATTGGTGAAGAGATTGCAAAAGACTGTAGCGATGCCATTGTTTTTTCTAGAGAGAGAAAAGGAAATGTTTTAGTGAGAGAAACATAAGTATTATAGGGAGATGATGATGATGTGGTATGAAGCGTGAGAGGGTGGTGTGTAATGAGGACAGCCATTCACTTACAAAACATTATTAGCCCTTTCATAGGATTGGCTTGTGACACATCTGTGAACAAGTAAATGGAAGTAAATTAGGTTTGTACTTTTAACTTTTTAATTACTTTGATTTTGGCTTCTTAATCTTTACAGAGAGATTCTAAGCTTCGATTTAAATATGTTAATTTCGATCCTCATGGGACAAAAATAATCATGTGAACGTTAAAATTAATGGTGAAATCATGTTAAGTTTAGGTCCTCGTTTTAATTTTTAATAGCTTTGCCCTCTCACTTTGGGTGTTTACGGGGTGTATTTAATTGAGATTTTTAATGATTTTTTAGGATTTAAAAAGTTTAGGGGTATCCAATTGAGATTTTTTGAAACTCTCTAAAAGTTACGGTGTATTCAATTGAGATTTTTATAAACTTTTAAAAAATCTATAAAAGTTGCGATGTATTCAATTAAATTTTTTTAGAAGTCTCTATATGTTTTGGAGTATTCAAATTTTGATGATTTCTAGAAATTTTTATAAAAGTATCTAGAATACTAACTTTTAAGCAGAAAGTACTCATATAAAATCTTAAAATTTATCTCTTGTTAATCACAAGATTTTGGGAGACTTTCACGAAAAAAATATTTTTTTCAATCTTTCTTTCCTTTAACCTTCCATGGACATGTATGATTAAAATTTATTTTCTTCAATTGATTATATTTTATTTATCTTTCTTTCTTTATTTTATTATTTATCTCTATTTTCTATATAAAAAAATTAAATTTAATTCTTGTAGCTTTCTTTTCTTTTTTCATTCATTTTTTTTGTGAAAAATATCTATTTTTCTATTAAATTATAAAATTTTATATGAAAAGATTATAATTAAATTTAAATATATTGAATTTTATTTATTTTCAAAACTATACTTTGGAGTACTAACTTCTAATCAGAAAGTACTCATATTGTGTGTAATTTTAATTATTATTTATTTAATTAAGGTCTTAATTTTTTATTTTTTCAATTTTTTTTATTATATGGAAAGAAGAAAATGAAGGAAAAGGAAAATTGTGAGAACTAACACCTATGTGAGAATTTCACATCAAATTCACGCGAATTTTATTTTAAATGAAAATTTTCAAAAGTTTTTTAACTTCCACAAAAGTCTATAAAAATTTTAAAATGAAAATCTATAGAAGTCTACAAAAGACTTCTACTAATTTTATACAAATCTATAAAAGATCTATGAAATTCACAAAAGTCATTACTTAAAAAAAGTTCATTAAAGTCTTCAAAAGTCCCAATTGAATACATAGTTTTCATGATGTGGGGACCTAGATTCAAATATTTAAATAGGTTGAGAACTTGAAACTTCACTTTTCAACGTTCGAGGGCCAAAACAATACTAATTCAAAGGTCAGGGAGGAAGGATTACTTTTTCCTGAATCAAACATAAAACTTATTGGGCTGGACACATGGCGAGTTGGTAAATGTTAGGCCTAATTATTAGTGGGTTATAGTTTTTCGGCCGACAGAGGAATTTCGGCCATTGGATAATCACTTGAGAAAATTACATGTTAAACAGGCGGTTCGATTATTAACTGGGGTCCAATTGAGTGGGCCGATTTATTTGTAGACATGGGCTCAAGTTTTACTAATGGGCCCAAAAGGAAAATGTAGCCCCATTTTTCCAGATGGAATCCCCAGCCTTTGCTCACTGTAACGATGGGATCCTCAACCTTCTACTATGGCAATTAAGGTCCCAAGTATGTAAAAACTGTACGCTCTTCATCCTAACTAACGAAAATCGTCAATTCTTTGAGAGCCAAGCACTACTAATTTAATGTTTACTCAGTTCATTTATACATATTTATATTTATAATTTAATCTGTTTATAAATTATTGTCGATATGCCATCTCAAACCTTTTGTCAACATAAGCTCTCTATTCATAATTGGTGTTTGGTAACTTACTAGAGATTCAATTTTTAAACTAATCCATTTATTTAACTAAACCACCTTTTTGCAATCCTCAAAAGTCCAAAATTAATCAAAATCAAAATTTTGCTACATCCACTTTTGTGGGCCCACAAGAAAAACCTGGTCCCACAACATGTGCCACATGTCCAACTCCAATCAACATGTGCCACATGTCCAACTCCAATCAACATGTGCCACATGTCCAACTCCAATCAACATGTGCCACATGTCCAACTCCAATCAACATGTGCCACATGTCCAACTCCAATCAACATGTGCCACATGTCCAACTCCAATCAACATGTGCCACATGTCCAACTCCAATCAACATGTGCCACATGTCCAACTCCAATCAACATGTGCCACATGTCCAACTCCAATCATCACCACGATGATTCTCCCTTCATCAATATTCTTTTATATTTACTCATGCAATGCCTTAGCTTGCCCTTATATGTGCCATGTGAAGCCCCGTAATTCTCCACGCCAACCCCACCCAATGAAGCTCCTACAAATCTTAGCATACATTTAACAAATCCTCTCTATAAATTAACACTCACTCACTCTCTCTCTCTCTCTCTCTCTCTCTCTCTCTCTCTCTCTCTCTCTCTCTCTCTCTTGTGTATTTTTCAGGACCTGAGTTCGGGGAAGGAAATTGGTAATGCTAAGGGATGTGAGGGACTATACTATTTCATGGAGGACGCTGACTTGAATAGACAAGCTCAAATTGCAAGTTGTGAATCTACCCCTAAAGGACAAGAACTAATGTTGTGGCATCATCATTTAGGTTACCCTAGTTTTTCATATCTTAAACATTTATTTCCGTCTTTGTTTCGCAATAACGATATATTTCAATGTGACATTTGTCAATTAGCTAAGCACTCTCGTTCATTTTTCCCGTCTCATGAGTATAAACCTTCTTTAATACATAGTGATTTGTGGGGCCCGTCTAGAGTTAAAAATACCACAGGCAAACGCTAGTTCATTGCCTTCACAGATGATCATACTAGAGTATGTTGGGTTTACCTGTTAAAAGATAAGTCTGAAACCGCACAAACTTTTAAAAACTTTTACTCCATGATTCAAACCCAATTTGATGTAAAGATAAAAATATTTCGAACCGATAATGGGAGGGAATATTTTAATCACATTCTGGGAACTTTTCTTGCTGAAAAAGGTATCTTGCATCAAAGCTCATGTGTTATAACTCCCCAATAAAATGGTATTGTTGAAAGAAAAAATAGACACCTACTAGAAACTGCTAGGGCTCTAATGTTTACGAGCAATGTTCCAAAATTTTTTTGGGGGGATGCAGTCCTTACTGCATGTTATCTTATAAATAGAATGCTTACCCGAATACACAACTACAAAACTCCATTAACTATTTTGTCAGGAGTATACCCTCACATTCGATCTACCCTCTCTCTACCTCTAAAGGTGTTTGGTTGTACATTTTTTACTCATATCAATGACCACGAACGTACTAAATTAGATCCCAAAGCTCGTAAATGTATGTTCCTAGGTTATTCACCAACTCAAAAAGGTTACACATGTTATTCGCCAGGCACTGGAAAATATTATATCTTTATGGATGTTACCTTCTTCGAGCCTATTCCTTACTTCACCCAAAATTCCCCTCAGGGGGAGACATACAATAATGAGACATATGAGGGGAATTTTTGGGTACTCATTGAAGAAAATTCTGCCTCTAACTCTAACTCATTCCCTCCTATATCTGAACAACAATCTCCACTCACTAATCCTCCCTCACATGATGATCCACAAAACATTGATTCATCTGCTTTACCAAATTTGATGACAGGGGGAGATAAACAACTTACAACAATACCTGAGCTACGTGTCTATTCAAGAAGGAAAAATCCTGAGATTGTGGAACACCTCACGGTTCAACAGCAGAACCATGAACCTGACTTGGATTTAGGTAACTCCACTATTTCACAAAATGACTCTAATAATGATTTGGATGTTCCTATAGCACTCAGGAAGGGAGTGAGATCTTGTACACAACATCCGATGGCAAATTTTATTGGATACAGTCATCTGTCTAGGTCAATTCGAGCCCTTGTTACAAATTTTTCAGCAATTGAGATACCAAAGACTATCCAAAAAGCTTTGTCAAGACAGGAATGGAAAACGCAGTTGAGGAAGAGATGAAGCCTTGAGAAAAAATAGAACATGGCAGATTGTTGAAAAACCTAAAGGTAAGGCAACTGTTGGCTGCAAATGGGTGTTTTCAGTTATGTATAAGTCAGACGGTTCCGTAGAGCTAGAGGATATTCTCAAACTTATGGAGTTGATTACCAGGAAACTTTTGCCCCAGTAGCAAAACTAAATACAGTAAGAGTCTTGTTGACACTAGCTGCAAACCTGGATCGGAAACTTCAACAACTAGATGTAAAGGATGCCTTTCTGAATGGTGACTTGGAGGAAGAAGTATATATGGACCTTCCTCCTGGGTTTGATGAAGAAAAAACCCAAGGACAGGTCTGTAAACTGAAAAAGTCTCTATATGGGTTAAAGCAGTCCCCACGGGCATGGTTTGGTAGATTCATGAAAGCTGTATGTCAACAAGGGTACAAGCAAGCTCAATTTGATCACACTATGTTCTATAGGAACTCGGGTGGGAAAATTACCATATTAATAGTCTATGTGGATGATATAATCCTAACGGGTGATAATTATGAAGAAATGGAAAGGCTAAAGAAAGCTCTTGCATCAGAGTTTGAGATAAAAGACTTGGGCACTTTAAGATAATTTCTTGGACTGGAGGTTGCTAGAAATCGGAGTGGGATTACTATTTCACAAAGGAAGTATGTTATGGACCTTCTGAAAGAAACCGGTATGTTAGGAAGTAAACCAGCAGATATTCCTATAAATCCAAATCACAAACTAGGAGACTGTTTAGGAAGTACTCCTGTAGATAAAGGAAGATATCAGCGCCTTGTAGGAAAACTCATCTATCTGTCACACACAAGACCGGATATTGCCGTTGCAGTAAGTGTTGTGAGTCAGTTCATGCATGCACCATTCAAGGAACGTATGGAAGCTGTCTACCAGATCCTAAGATACTTAAAAGGGACTCCAGGTTTTGGATTGTACTTCAAAAAGAATTCCAAAAGGACCATTGAAACCTTCACCGATGCAAATTGGGCAGGTTCAGTCACTGACAGAAGATCTACAACTGGTTATTGTACTTACGTATGGGGAAACCTTGTCACTTGGAGGAGTAAGAAGCAACCAGTAGTGGCTAGAAGTAGTGCTGAAACAAAATTCAGAGCCTTGGCTCATGGAATTTGTGAAATCATGTGGTTAAAGCTATTGTTAGAGGAACTTGGAATTCAGGAAAGCAAACCCATGAAAGTTTATTGTGATAACAAGGCAGCCATCGCAATGTCACATAATCCAGTCCATCATGACAGGACTAAACATGTTGAAGTGGATAGGCATTTCGAAAGAGAAGATAGAGAATGGGACAATAAGCATGATCCATGTACCATCATCTCAACAGGTTGCTGATGCATTGACTAAGGGTTTATCTAAACCAATGTGCGAGAAAATAGTAGACAAGCTGGGATTATTTAATCTGTATCATCCAGCTCGAGGGGGAGTGTTGAATACTCGGGAATAATGGAGAAGATTTCGGAGATTATCATTTACCATATATGTTGGTCTAATTATAATTAACAATATATTGTTTCCTTGTATGCACATATGTTAGGTTATATAAACGATGTACACTATGGAATGAATATATATCAGTTCTAGGGTGTGTTTATTCTTCCCCGTTGTGGCCCTCTTTCATAGCCAGCCACGGCTTTAGTTGTAAATAATTTGGTCAAAATTTAGTAACCTTTGTAAAGGAAATCATTGATTTTGTAAAAGTTTAGACATGAATTGGTTCAGGATCAACGACGGGGGTTCTCCAATAAATTACAGCATTGAGTTCTTAAATAACTGCAGCAGTGTTATTTTAGGTTTAACTTCACGATATTATATTTATACCACGTGTTTCTCCCATCTCTGATTAAGTGCTAGTGGCTTCAGGTGCAGTCTAAGAAAAGTTATAAAATTGTATTATGGCTTCTGCTCATGCTCTAGCCCTAACCCTTTGGAGAGCTACATTTGCCTTAACCATTTATTTGTTTGTTTGATTTTTATTTTATTTTTTTGGTCACAATCAGAAATAAAGAAACTGTGAACCAATCAGGATAAGCTTTGCAAAATACTGCTCAATTCATCTGAAGAATTCACATGGTACTCTTGGGAGAAAATCAATTTGCCTGTTTCATCCATTTATTCAATATGAGAAAATGCGTAAAGTTGTTGAGTAAAGGCTATGGGACCTAAAGAAATATTAAAAATATAATGCCCTTGTTTGGTTTAGCTAATATTATTATTATTTTCAGCAAAATCAATCGAGTTTCTTCTTCTTCTTCTTTTCCTTTTTTTTCCCAGCAAAATCAATTGGGGGTTAAATGAGAACTTTTGAGTTTTTCCCAATATTTCGTACAAGTCTGTTTCTTGAAATGTCTATTGTGTTCTATTTATGAGATGATGAAAAAATATGGCTTACCTGGTGCATCCTTGCAGGTTTCCCTGTATGATTGTTGAGTCATCTGATGATTTCTTGTTTACATGTCTGGTTTCAGGCTATTGCAATGCTCCAAGAAATATTTCTCAAGAAAGTTCCAGTCCTGATGCCTACTCCTACCATCTTCAATCTGGACCTAATTGAAGCCTCTTGCCACTGATACTCTGGTGTCAGAAAATGGTATGTGTCAGATTTAAGAATTATATTTGCTCCTCGATTAGTTTTACTAACCTATAATGCCCCTCTGATTTTCCCATCCAAATTTCACTATTATACATTCCAACCAAATTTTTTCTGGTTATGCAGCTTTAAAATTTGAGGATCTTGGGATTGTGCCACGTAAACTGGAGGGATATCCAGTCAAATTTCTTATACAATATTGTAAAGGTGGTCCACAGTATGGGTCTACAGTTAGCGAAAAAGTAACCTCGCAGTCATGGTCTTGATGTTCGTCAATTCTTTAGTTCTGCAAACTTCAGCTATCCTTCTCAAACCTTTGGAGTCGGTATGTGTTGCCTTCATTTCCTTCAGATGTGAAATTGCATGCTACCTCGTACTCTTTTCTGATGAAGAATGAAAAAATCAACTGACTTGTAGTCCATTTAAGCTAATAAATTCAGCTGTTTAAGCAAGGTTGGGATTGTCCATTTTCAAGAGACGAACTTAGAAGAATAAAGATACGAGGGATTCTTCTTCAGCAATTCCAATATTCACAACTTATTCTAGAAAATAGGCTGAAATTATTTTTGGATGGTTTTTGAGCCTCTATTTCAAATTAAGTGATGTTTTTCTTTAAATGATTGCTTTCTAGCATGCTCATTTGTCGGGGGGACATCAACAAGGTTGATTGAGTGATTATTAAGTCATGCCAAAGGAACATTTGCTTTCCTTGTAGCTGGGGAAAAGTAATTGCAGCTCATTCTATAAAGTAAGGAATTACCCTCCCAATAGGGGAAAAGAAAGACCAGTCATGAAAAACTTCTCCCCATTGAAATCACATGAGAAAAGCTCATAGATTTCGTTTATCAAAATCCATCGACCACCCAATGCCGCCACTAATAAGCCGTGGATCCTTCGAAAATATCAAATTAGGAGGGACGAATATTGGGGGGACTATGGTCGCTCGGCGTGGGGGCTGCTCCGGTGAATCTCCGCAAGGTTGTTGCAGCATAAACATTTATATAAACAACGATACGATGGGTATTAACAACTCGATCTTGATCGGTAGTGATGTAAAGATGGGAGATCCCGGAGTGAGTTTGTCTCTGAAAGATGTGAAAATGGATCGCGGCTTTCAACTACTAAGCAAAAAGAAGGAAAGCGATTTTGTTAGTTACCTTTGTTTGATGACGTTATTTGCCTTCATTGTGCTTACCATCTTATTTTTACTTACTTGACTGACAATTTGAGTTTTTCATCTATTTTCCTTTCTCCCTAATTATCTTCTTTTGTTTAGATTGTGAGCTTGATTTTCTGATTGAATTTGTTTCTTTCAAAAATAATTTCGTACATGTATTAACCTCGAAATGAGTTTTCTAAGAGGGACCTCCAAGTCTCAATACTATTCAATTTGTAAATTTGTTATGTTGCTAACGAGATACAATGAGAATTCAATGGCAAGATCCAAAACCTTCTAGTCGGGAAGATCCGAGTGGTATGAGTTCGACAACTACACTTATGTTTGAACCCTTATTCCATTTACTCAGTTGAGTGACGGATACGAGTCAATGCTAGAGTCAGAGTAGAAGGTCATAAGCGTCTATATCGTAACTATTTTGAGGGAATGAAAACGATGTTCAGTGACATGTCCATCAAGCAATTGATAGAACATCATCACTCGAGGTTGAAAATGCCAGATTCTTCATATACTGGGATAATATACCAGAATTTACCTCGACTCACAATTTCTCAAGTTCACACTTGTACTTCACCTAATTACACCAACACGAATTGCATCAGAAAAATTGAAACCGTTGACCCAAAAATGTAGAACTAAAAAGATGTGAAATTGCCTCATTTCTTGACGAACGATAAGCCATTCTGGTTCGCATATCGTTCCATGAATCTCATGAACCGATCCCAGTCTCGTGGAGTTCGCATCACGTATTTGGCCTCTATTCCTGCAGGTTTCCCGTTCACGAACTTTGCATTAACATCAACTGACTGAAGAACTCCTTCCTCATCAATCATATAGAATCCAGTAATGTCACCTACTTCACTTGACGAGTCAAAAACCGAGGGTTGGTCGAACCTGAATATCGCCATACCATTCGTCCCGTCCCTTGATTTCGTAAGCCTCACATCTGGGATCGTCTGTTCATCAGTTCCTTGAATGAACTGAATTGCGGGTTTTATCATCATTATGCTCAGTCTAGGCATTCTTCGAGTTCGAGTTTTTCTTGGCAAACTCGAACGCAATAAGCATAAAGATTGGCCATTGAACGATGAGCGAAAGCTAGGGTGAACTCCTCCAAATGCCAAGCCTATACAGTATGAATCACAATCTTTACTTTCGAGAGCAATAATAATTAGAAAACAAGTAAACCGTACGCATACTTCGAGGTTACGCCCACTTGTCATGGCAGGTTTTTACACTATATTAGAGAAAGAGAATACAAGCTTTTCTTCAAATCGTTCTCGCTTTAGAGAATCATTTATATGGTAAGAATCTTAACATCAACACCATTATTTGGAAAAATTGTTAGCAGCTGTAGTATGATTAAGGAAAGAATTTGTTCTTCCGACATAAGAAATTCTTCCTAATCTTTTCAAACAAGTACGTATAGTACTTTTTGTGTTTCCGAGCTAAAGTTCTAAGTTCTATACAATCCAAAACTAGCACTAATTTTTGACTTTCTAAATTTCCCATTATTATGGTAGTGAAATATTTAATTATCATAAACTTCTCAAAAAGGATTTGGGGGGATAAAAAATGGTCCCAGAACATTGTAACATCGATTACTATTTTTCAGCAAATTTCAGACAAGCATGTCATTTTCATTCAATCACATGATATTAAAACAAGAAAATTACAAAGAGACAATGCATTTATATAACAAAGAAAAGGGATAAATGAGTAGAAGGGGCAACCTGGATGAGAGTACGGTTGGGGGGAATAGTGAGAGATTGGTGAAGAGATTGCAAAAGACTAGCGATGCCATTGTTTTTTCTAGAGAGAGAAAAGGAAATGTTTTAGTGAGAGAAACATAAGTATTATAGGGAGATGATGATGATGTGGTATGAAGCGTGAGAGGGTGGTGTGTAATGAGGACAGCCATTCACTTACAAAACATTATTAGCCCTTTCATAGGATTGGCTTGTGACACATCTGTGAACAAGTAAATGGAAGTAAATTAGGTTTGTACTTTTAACTTTTTAATTACTTTGATTTTGGCTTCTTAATCTTTACAGAGAGATTCTAAGCTTCGATTTAAATATGTTAATTTCGATCCTCATGGGACAAAAATAATCATGTGAACGTTAAAATTAATGGTGAAATCATGTTAAGTTTAGGTCCTCGTTTTAATTTTTAATAGCTTTGCCCTCTCACTTTGGGTGTTTACGGGGTGTATTTAATTGAGATTTTTAATGATTTTTTAGGATTTAAAAAGTTTAGGGGTATCCAATTGAGATTTTTTGAAACTCTCTAAAAGTTACGGTGTATTCAATTGAGATTTTTATAAACTTTTAAAAAATCTATAAAAGTTGCGATGTATTCAATTAAATTTTTTTAGAAGTCTCTATATGTTTTGGAGTATTCAAATTTTGATGATTTCTAGAAATTTTTATAAAAGTATCTAGAATACTAACTTTTAAGCAGAAAGTACTCATATAAAATCTTAAAATTTATCTCTTGTTAATCACGAAATTTTGGGAGACTTTCACGAAAAAAATATTTTTTTCAATCTTTCTTTCCTTTAACCTTCCAAGGACATGTATGATTAAAATTTATTTTCTTCAATTGATTATATTTTATTTATCTTTCTTTCTTTATTTTATTATTTATCTCTATTTTCTATATAAAAAAATTAAATTTAATTCTTGTAGCTTTCTTTTCTTTTTTCATTCATTTTTTTTGTGAAAAATATCTATTTTTCTATTAAATTATAAAATTTTATATGAAAAGATTATAATTAAATTTAAATATATTGAATTTTATTTATTTTCAAAACTATACTTTGGAGTACTAACTTCTAATCAGAAAGTACTCATATTGTGTGTAATTTTAATTATTATTTATTTAATTAAGGTCTTAATTTTTTATTTTTTCAATTTTTTTTATTATATGGAAAGAAGAAAATGAAGGAAAAGGAAAATTGTGAGAACTAACACCTATGTGAGAATTTCACATCAAATTCACGCGAATTTTATTTTAAATGAAAATTTTCAAAAGTTTTTTAACTTCCACAAAAGTCTATAAAAATTTTAAAATGAAAATCTATAGAAGTCTACAAAAGACTTCTACTAATTTTATACAAATCTATAAAAGATCTATGAAATTCACAAAAGTCATTACTTAAAAAAAGTTCATTAAAGTCTTCAAAAGTCCCAATTGAATACATAGTTTTCATGATGTGGGGACCTAGATTCAAATATTTAAATAGGTTGAGAACTTGAAACTTCACTTTTCAACGTTCGAGGGCCAAAACAATACTAATTCAAAGGTCAGGGAGGAAGGATTACTTTTTCCTGAATCAAACATAAAACTTATTGGGCTGGACACATGGCGAGTTGGTAAATGTTAGGCCTAATTATTAGTGGGTTATAGTTTTTCGGCCGACAGAGGAATTTCGGCCATTGGATAATCACTTGAGAAAATTACATGTTAAACAGGCGGTTCGATTATTAACTGGGGTCCAATTGAGTGGGCCGATTTATTTGTAGACATGGGCTCAAGTTTTACTAATGGGCCCAAAAGGAAAATGTAGCCCCATTTTTCCAGATGGAATCCCCAGCCTTTGCTCACTGTAACGATGGGATCCTCAACCTTCTACTATGGCAATTAAGGTCCCAAGTATGTAAAAACTGTACGCTCTTCATCCTAACTAACGAAAATCGTCAATTCTTTGAGAGCCAAGCACTACTAATTTAATGTTTACTCAGTTCATTTATACATATTTATATTTATAATTTAATCTGTTTATAAATTATTGTCGATATGCCATCTCAAACCTTTTGTCAACATAAGCTCTCTATTCATAATTGGTGTTTGGTAACTTACTAGAGATTCAATTTTTAAACTAATCCATTTATTTAACTAAACCACCTTTTTGCAATCCTCAAAAGTCCAAAATTAATCAAAATCAAAATTTTGCTACATCCACTTTTGTGGGCCCACAAGAAAAACCTGGTCCCACAACATGTGCCACATGTCCAACTCCAATCATCACCACGATGATTCTCCCTTCATCAATATTCTTTTATATTTACTCATGCAATGCCTTAGCTTGCCCTTATATGTGCCATGTGAAGCCCCGTAATTCTCCACCCCAACCCCACCCAATGAAGCTCCTACAAATCTTAGCATACATTTAACAAATCCTCTCTCTCTCTCTCTCTCTCTCTCTCTCTCTCTCTCTCATAATAGGAGGGAGGAGAGAGATAGAGATGATATTATAAGGAAGGTGATATTTCGCATGGGCTCAATCCACTTTACTTGCACTGTTGCGCATACTACATAGCGACTCTGTACTATGGTTTTATATTAGACTCTCCCCACATGTTTGCATGTGAATTTGGACTATTTATCGTGTTGAAATTTTTGGCCAAGTATGTCTTGAGATTATGAATGATTGCGTTTTATATTCTTTCTCCATCTTATGCTCTCTTTTTTTTTATGTCTGTTCAATTCAACGTATCAAATATGTCTTTCATAAGATTGACTCTCGATTATGTTTAATGTATAAAAAAATGAAGATAAAACTTTGGTATAGCCCATCTTAATATGGAAAGATTCCCTCTTTTTAAATTTTTATTTAGCTTTTAGGGGGTGGGTGAGGTGGGGTATAGGGCCAACCTTAACAATGGAGTAACCTTAACTCATATGAATCTCTGTCATTCTTGGAAGTTGGAAGCTACCTTTCACTTGAAGAAATCCAATTCTTTGAGCACTGAATTTCTAACTATGGCCCTGTCTGGCTGTGATTTTAAGCTGAATTTGGACCGTTGCTGATCAAAAATTGCACCGTTGGACAATTTTTTAATGGAAATATTCTGACATCTTTGCAGTACAACAACAGGCCATTTACTCTCATTTTTCCAATATTACCCCCGTCATTACACACTCTCAACTGCCAAGATTCTCTCCCCCTTTCCTTGCACCGGCACCTCACATTTCGCATATTTCTCTCCCTACAAATACCCGACGATGAACTTCCAGATCTAGTCGTAAATATTTTTTTCCTTCAATTAGCGCTATGGCAGCACAAAGAAGGAATTTTTTCCCCGTCAAATCCTATTGTCTGCGAGTTTTTTTCCCCGTCAAATACGGACTCGTGTTAGGCGGTAGACGACGACGAACTTGCTTGCCGGAATACAGCTTGTGAGCTCACAACATGGACCCATATGTCCCCTCAGTAAGTGTTTTCAGTTCCAAATTTTTTGTTGCACCTACAGAACACACAATTTTGAACTGAACCCAACTTATTTAACGAACTCGTCTTCGCCGTTTCTTGTCGCAGACGGATGGAAACGTAAATTCGTCCACCTCCAACCCTTTTCCCAGCATGACCCAACCAGTACCACCAACGTGCAAGCACGCCCAATGGAATCCACATGAGAACCGGATTTTCATTGCCGCGTGCGAGACGGTGATAGCCGACGGTCACCGTAACGGAAAGTGCTTCACAAAACACGGATGGGACCAACTCATCCGTTTGTTCAATTCGAACTCCGGTCACTGTTGGATGAAGCAGCAGCTGAAGAATCATTGGGATGGTCTTCGAACGAAACACAAACGTCTGATGGAGCTTATTCACGGTACTGGAGTGGAGTACATCTCCAAAACGGGATATATTGCTGCTTCCGACGACTGGTGGGAGAGAAAGATGAAGGTAGACTGCTTAATATGGTCATTTTTTGCATTTTACAAATTGAATTGCTTTCAAACTGGGAAACTCGTTCAATGTCCTGCTATTGATTTTCTATTCACTATGGACCCTCCCCAGTCAGCATCTTCATAGTTCTCAGGATCCTGATATTCATTCTTTTTGCATAGACTTGCCAAGGGATTTTCTTAAATTTTTAGGTTCAATGATTGGAATTTAATCATGAAAATAGTGCGAAAAAAGTAAAACTGTTAGACGGTGGGAGAGAAAGATGAAGGTAGACTGCTTAATATGGTCATTTTTTGCATTTTATGGTCATTTTTTGCATTTTACAAATTGAATTGCTTTCAAACTGGGAAACTCGTTCAATGTCCTGCTATTGATTTTCTATTCAGGGGCTCTGTTTCTTCCAACACTCAAGGTGAGTTACTGACTATTACTTTCGATATGCACAACACAGTTTATTTTTCAAATTTTGACTACACAAGTTTCTATGCTATGTTGAAACCATTGCTGTTTTGAAGCATTCTGATGTTCAACTTCTTCTGCATGTGTAACAGGAAAATAAGGACTACAAAGAATTCAAAGGCAAAGACTGCAGGGAGGTGTACAGCCTCAAGGTGCTATTCGAGGATGCATATGACAACGATAAGTATGCAGTCACACCCTCAACAATGTGCAGGACAAGCTTCTCCATGTTCGAAGATAGTGGACTCGAGGACCTACGCGACAGTCAACCGCTTGACGAGGAAGGCACCGGGTCAAGTGATGAGAGCGAGAAAACAGAATTGGCTGGATCCAGTGCGGACATGTCGAGGCCGCAAAGTGGGGATAAACGTAGGTTTGGCGGCAATAGCAAAAAAGGTAAGAGAGCAAAAATGTCCGTCTCGGATGTATCGGACGCTGTTAACCGTGCTTCCACTGCCAGTGAAAAGGTAACAGCTACAATCAACAATTTGCTGGGTCCTAATGTTCCAGACGCGCAGACGCTCATGAACGAGATGTTGTCGACTGGCCGACTGCACAAGAAAACTGATATGTACTTCTGGACGTTGAGCTTCTTGTCACCGAGGCGTAATAGGGAGATACTTGCAATGCAGGAAGACGCGAACGACAAACTAGACTGGGTCGAGTGGAGCTGGCTGGAGCACAGAAAGGCTCATCCGAAGTGAAATCTGCGGTACAGAAAATTTTCCCCTTACAGCAGTTTTATGTAGACATTTTTAATTGTGTGTTGTTTTTTCATTTTCATTTCGGCATGTCTATGACAGAATTGGCTGGATCCAGTGCGGACATGTCGAGGCCGCAAAGTGGGGATAAACGTAGGTTTGGCGGCAATAGCAAAAAAGGTAAGAGAGTAAAAATGTCCGTCTCGGATGTATCGGACGCTGTTAACCGTGCTTCCACTGCCAGTGAAAAGGTAGCAGCTACAATCAACAATTTGCTGGGTCCTAATGTTCCAGACGCGCAGACGCTCATGAACGAGATGTTGTCGACTGGCCGACTGCACAAGAAAACTGATATGTACTTCTGGACGTTGAGCTTCTTGTCACCGAGGCGTAATAGGGAGATACTTGCAATGCAGGAAGACGCGAACGACAAACTAGACTGGGTCGAGTGGAGCTGGCTGGAGCACAGAAAGGCTCATCCGAAGTGAAATCTGCGGTACAGAAAATTTTCCCCTTACAGCAGTTTTATGTAGACATTTTTAATTGTGTGTTGTTTTTTCATTTTCATTTCGGCATGTCTATGTGAACAAAAATGGGACTTTACTACTAAGTGATCTCACGAATCCACAACTGCAATGAAATATTTCATGTCACTTTCAAAAGATTATGTACCTGTTGCCATTGCATGCCAATTACTATACGTGCCTGAACATTAACTCATTCCAAGGGTCCTATTCAAACAATGACCCACATTTAGTACACTGACCATCAATTGAGTCAAAAATCTTTTTTTTTTCATGAGCTTTTCTTTCTACCAATGTCCATTTTAATTTGTACTAATGACAGTAATCTGTGGAGCAATGTCTATTAAAGAGAAAGTGCAACCAATCCCTTCCATTCTCACAAAAACTTGAACTTCCAAGGAACGTAGCTTGGGTTTTTTTTTTCAGTGCTTCTTTTGCAATTACTAAGTGAAAATGGTGAATTTCAATTTCAACTGTGTGCTTCTGCCATCCTCTGAATGTGAAGATGAGATCGGAGAGGAGGAACTTCTGCAAGAGCTCGAAGAGGACATCATCGAGTGGTTTCGCTACTGCAGAATGTCCTCTATAGATGTGGCAACTTACTATCGCGAACAGAGACGTCGAATTAGAAGATTTCCCTTCGCGAGGAACGGACACATGTTTATGCTAGACGCCATGCAATGTAATTCCGAACAGTGTTATGCAGAATTCAGGATGTATCCTGCCATGCTGCGTACGTTCACTCATATACTCCGTGACGAATATGGACTACGTAGTAGCCAGCAAGTTGATGTGTATGAACAAGTTAGAATGTTTTTATGCATATTAGCCCATGGAAAGGGCTACAGACAGGTTCGAACTTTGTTCAATCATTCTTTGCAAACTATTGGGCACTATTTCAAAATTGTGCTTGATGCCGCATGCGAATTTGCTATACGCCTCATCAGACCTAATCCAAACTATAATCACGGTGCAGAGCATCACGTACCAAATTTGAACCAGCATCCGCTATTCGAGAATTGCATAGGTGCAATTGACGGAACGCACGTGCAAGCTATCTTGCCGCGGGACGAACGAGTAAATTTCATCGGACGCAAGGGCATTCCAACACAAAATGTTCTGGCAGCATGTGATTTTAATTTATGTTTCACATTTGTGCATGCAGGGTGGACGGGAACAACGCATGATTCACGCATGTTGGCTCGGTCTATACATAGTCCTGAAATTGATTTTCCCCATCCTGCCCCGGGAAAATTTTATCTTGTCGACTCAGGATTCGCCCATAAACCTGGGTACATGGCTCCATACAAGGGTTCTGACATACTGTATCATTTTCAGCAGTTCTACGACGCTGAGACGGGTCGTAGACGAAACTTTCGCAACGCACGTGAGAGATTTAATTTCAGGCATTCGTCGTGCAGAAACATTATCGAGCGTGCCTTTGGTGTGTGGAAAGTTCGGTGGAAAATACTCGATCGTATGCCCAGTTATAATTTCAAAATGCAAACTGCTGTTGTCCTAGCCACGATGGGTATGCACAACTTCCTTCGACGGGCAGGAGTTGTCGACGAAGCATTCACAAGGGTGGAGACAGATCCGAACGCTGCAGAGGTAGAACTTCCAGATGAACAGGAGCAAGCCGCTGCTGAATTGAATGCTCCAGAAACGCAACGAAATGAATGGGATCGTTTCCGCGACTTTTTGGCTCAAAGTCAGTGAACGTGTATTCATATGTGGTTCAAAAGTAGTTTTGAAAAATAAAATGGTTAAAAAAGTAGTTTGGGAAAAGGTGAAAAATAAATTTATGGTGAATTTTACTCGAATTATGGTGATTTTTGATATTTAACTTGCTCGAAATATAGTGAATTTTGCATCCATTGTTTGAATTGGCAAGCTACAAAATTATTTATTAGACAATGCATTTTGGAACCATGTTCAAGCATGGCAAGTTACAATAATACAAGGACATTAAAATTAAACAAATTGATAAACAAACATGTTAAATCGTACACAAATTTTGACAATTTTTTGTGCAATATCTTAAGGATACGATTTATATCGTGTAAAAAAAATTGTGCAATACCCTTAATAAAAAAGGAAAAAATTGATCTCATACTTAAAAAAAAAATAATAATAATAAATAAAAAAAACGAAAAAAAAAATAAAGACAAGAACTTGTGTCTCCGTGACAAATATTGTCACGGAGACGTGTTTTGCCCTTTATTTAATTTTTTTTTTTGGTTTTCATGTTATTTTTTTCAAAGTATCATATTTTCTTTATTTTTTTTCTTCTTGGTCGTCTGAATTCATGCCTCCCTTTCATATCAATTTTGTTTTTCATCGATATACATAATTTTCATAATTCTAACGTCGTAAATACAAGTTTTTCAAATCAATGGAAAAAAATATATAACTCCTTTTTTTCTTCTTCGTCGTCCGAATTCATGCCTCCCTTTATTACTGTTACTTTTTCCTCTTGATCAATTAATTTTTTAAATAATCTAATAAAAATTTTGATGTCATTTAGAAAATTTCCTAATAAATTTAAATTTTTTTTTATCTAGAAACATCATTAAAAAAATTAAGAATTTCGATAACAAGCTAATTTTAAAAATTTATCGACGATTGTACGATAGTCAAATATATAGATCTTTTATATTCTCTCGAAGTTCATTTCGAGATCTATATTATAGACATATCGAATGATCTAAAAAAATTTTCCTCCTTATTTATATATTTTTTAAGTATGAGATCAATTTTTTCCTGTTTTTCTTAAGGGTATTGCACAATTTTTTTTACACGATTTAAATCGTAAAGATATTGCACAAAAATTAGTAAATGGGGAGGGGAAGAGAGCGGCTCTGTTGTGCATTATTGATTTGTTTCAATTTTTGTCATGTTTTTTTTGCTTTTGGTCAAATTATGGTCTTTTTTTTTTTTTTTTTTTGCTTTTAGTCAAATTATGTGGGCCCATGCACCACATTGTTGTGGTTGGGAATTGAGTGGATGTCATAATGACTACAAAATTCTCAGTCAATTTACATGACAAAATGAGGAAAGATAAATAATGAACTCCAGGACAAAATGGTCACTTTGGCAAATTTTTACAAGGCCATGCACGTTGTTGCCTGACAGTGGGCCATTGTGATGTAATTGGAAAATCAATTCTTTTGGAGTAATAATCTCTACCAGACGGGCCCTATATATTCTTCCGTGCTTTTGTACAGTTTACAAATGAACTTTCTAACCAGAACTAGGGCATATTTTAACTTTTATCAAGTAGTGACTTAGGTCTATTCCTTTTCAGTTCATTATGCTTTAAGGAAAACCAAAGATTACATTTTTAATGACATCTAAAATTGTGGATTTCTATTGACTTTTGACGAGACATAGACAAAGGGATGAGGAGAGACATTTGAATCGATAATGTACATGTATATTATGCACTAAATGATTACATTATTTTGACATATTTGATAAGTTAGATTGAGTTAGATGTGACCTGATCATGTTCTATTATTCATGAGTAACGTAGTTAGAGGCAACAAACAACAAAGAAGCAAGAATTTGTCTACTAATTGTAAGGATGACAATGAAGTGGACGAGGCTATCTCACATTCCCCCATCCAAGAATTGTAGGAGAGGTTGGGGCGTGATAGAGCGGAAATTAATATATCTTCATTTATCGTTCCTTTAATTATTCATTTATATTTTAGATACGATTGAAATTTAAAAACATAATAATGAACATTTTTGGATAGTTTCGAGAAATTTAGGGTGGGAACCATGCTCCTATCCCGTCCCGATTACCTAATTGAGGGAGAAATTCGTGGCGGAGTGACGTGGGATGGGATGAGATACGATATTTTCCCATATCTTATATACTGAATTAAGTTGACTACTATAACAGAACAAGTTATGACATGATAAAATTGTTATAAGAACGCATTCTCCCCAAAATAAAATAAAAAAATTCATGTCGGAGTCAATGTCAATCCTCTAAGGTTTTTAATTTAAAGCTAATCCTTTCGGTTACACACTCCAACTCTTGTAAAGAATGGTAGGAAAATGAGTTTTTGAGAGAGGAAAAATGGATTTGAAAACCAACTTGTCGTTGTTCTTCTTCTTTTATGGTTGTTGGAATAATTAATAATTCCATATGTGGGCTTCACATTTGATTACAAAATTTTACGGGTTAGATATATGACTTATAATGATAATTGTGTTTGAGCCAAATTTATTAAGTGATCAATTGGGCTTTTTACACCTTACGGGTTGTACTTAATTTGATGTGGTAATTTAAAGTATGTGGGCCAGAAATAAACCATAATTAGAATTCTAGTCATAATGGGACGACTCAAATTATTTCATATATATAAAGGCTAGGTCCCCTCTCCTCTCCATATGTTTTATTGGCTTGCCCCGTTGATAGCTAATATTTTGTGAGGAGCAAGGAGAGGAAGATTTTGACTGCTATTACTACTACTATTCATATCAATAATGGCTTCCGCAAGTATGAATTCTTTTTATTAATTTAATTTTGGTGATCTTGATTCTTGGCATGATTATAAATAAATATCAACATTTATATGTCAGCTTAAAGATTAGAAATTGCCTGACGGGGTGATGAAGAACAGTTCTGTTCACTGCAATTGGACTGGAATTGAATGCAATACCAATGGTGCATTGGAGAAGCTTGATCTTTCCTACATGAACCTTAGTGGGACTTTGTCCAACGACATCCAGAAGTTACAAAGCCTGAGTTTTTTAAACATGTGCTGCAACAGATTTTCTTCGCCATTGCCGAAATCTTGGTCAAATCGTAATTCAATCAAGATCATTGATGTGAGCCAGAACAATTTCATTGACAGGTTCCCTGTTGGTCTTGGACTGGCAGCTACATTGACAGCGTTGAATGCCTCAGGGAACAACTTTTCGGGTTATCTTCCTGAGGATCTTGGAAATGCTACTTTGCTCAAGAGCTTGGATTTGCAAGGGAATTTCTTTAAGGGCTCGATTCCAAAGTCGTACAAGAATCTTGGGAAGTTGAAGTATCTAGGCCTTTCGGGTAACAATCTCACTGGCCAAATACCGGGAGAGAGAGGTGTTCATCGCTCAAGACAATGGTTCTTGGTGAAGCTACCTTGGACCAAATTTCTTCATAAGTTATTCTAACCATACAAAGTACTTTCCAAAAATTATCTAAATAGGCTCTAAGACAGTTTCTTAGCCTCAGAATTTTTTTGACTTTTCAAAAATTCTGTCAAATTGGCACTTAGTAATCATCAACATGAGTACAACTAATCATCATTTATCTTGACAATTGCTTGGTAAAAGGTTGACGAGAGGAGTAACATGTATAGCTACGGAGTAGTGCTAATGAAACTCCTCACTAGGAGAAGGCAATTGGACCCTAAATTCGGAGAATCTATTGGTATTGTAGGATGAATGTGCAGAAAATGCATAATAAATCTTTAGAAGCTTAGATCCAACTATAGGAAACACTAAGAGGGTATTTGGTGGGAGATTAAAATTAGATTTCTTCGTAGATTGTGATAAAAGTCTTTAAAATGTGTGGTTGAAAACTTGTGGGACTCATGTAAAATATGATTAATATTAATTATTTAACTTTAGATTAAAATCAGATTTTAATCCAAATCAAACGGTTCTAAACATGTTCAAGAAGAGATGTTATTAGTCCTACGAACAGCCATACTTTGTACAGCCAAGCTCCCCAAGGATAGACCTTCCATGCGGGATGTTTTAACAATGCTCGAAGAGGCTAAACCTCGGAGAAAAAAGTAGCAGCAACAATGGAGGAAATTCTACTAACAAAAATTGGCCAGTATTTATCACATCACCTGTAAACGGCCTTCTGTAAGAACAAATTCTGCATTCCTTCCAGGCCATCATTATTTTTGAGTTTTTGATGGCTTAAGCCACTTAAACAACCCCCTGGTTGTCCAGGGGGGTATGTGGGGGTTGTCACACATGAATGGTCCTTTTGTACCTAGTTTTTGTTTAATAGGTTCAGAAATCTTTTGCCTCCTTGGGGAGAGGCTTTCTCTTGCAAATAACACTGTAATTCTTCTCATATATGCAAAATTATTGAGCTAAGGTGTATATCAAGGAATAGAAGTTTAACAAATAATATAACGTAACGGCGCCATCCCGACAGGCTCGTGTACAAAAACCATGCACATATATTCTTTTCATTAACAAAGATAAGATCAACAGTTTGTGGGTGCAGAGAAATCAGAACAAAACCAGCAGAAACTCCCATAGTTACAATGACTTCCAGTGCAGACTGTGTATCCATATGACACGAAAAACTAGCACTTGTGTTTTGTATACCAAAAGACTTCCCCAGAGAGTGGCGTGTATATGATGTGTGGAAAGTGTATAGCACGAAAAAGAAGTGACCAAAATCATACAAGCAAAGACGACCAAAACCGATGGTTGCCTCAACAAAATTCTTCAACCACACAGTATCTCCATTTATCTTTCTGTTCTTCGTTCTGCTTGACAAGATTTGGAACATAATTTACATTGGTGCCATCGACCGTATCCGGTTCCTTTCGTTAGATCTTGGGGCTGCAATCAAGAAGAGACATATAAGAGGCATGAAGAAATTGTTGAATAACCTCAGTTATAAGCTTACGCTGTTAGTCACATGTTTAGGGTGGCTTAAAGTGAACTTATAAACATGAGAGAGCATAAGCTAGTGTACACTTACCAAATCCATTAGCCTCAGCTGTCCTCATGATTCTAAGCCTCTTCACCGAGATAAGAAACATCCTGATAATTTCACAGTAGCCATGGTATTGTCAATATAAACACGATGACATTCATTAGAAACTATAAACAAGATACAGAGAAAACGTTAAATTTAATGATATCAATATTAAATTATTCCTTCTATTTTAATGTTTTTCACAAGGACATAAACTGGCCATAGAGATGCAGAATATCAGTCAGAAATTATTTATCATGTGAAGTCAAAGGGACATACTCCCAAGGAACATCTCCAACGAGCATCCAGTCTCCTTCTTTGTCTTCATAGGTGAGCACAAACTCAGACGAACCATTCAGTAATCTTGAACGTCTTGTCTTTAGAACTTGCTCCTCTGCATTTGAGCCTAATGTTCAACAAAGCATCAGAATCGGTTAAGGAACAATGTAGTTCACAGTAAGCATGGATACTTTAAGCACCCGAAAAAATAATGATTATGAGTTTCGCATTAGTTAAGGAAGACTAAACCTTTAATCCACACATCAGCTTTGAAGAGTTCAATATTTTTTCTTTTCTTTGGGGTATTCCAAATTTAAATAAACAAATGTCAGGGAGGGCTGATGCAGGACCTGAGGGTGGGTAGCATGGGAACAATAGCAGGTTTCACAAACACATTGTTTCGCAAAGCTCTTCACAAATTGAAAGGATGTAAAAGTGAAACTATAATGTTATGCATTAAGTTCTAGTCCCAATTATGAAAGTAACTATAAGCAATACGAAAATCAGAAACACGAAAAGTGAGCACAGATTTACGGTGATTCTCCACAATATTAGCTCTATATTAAATGGAAAATTAGGAACTTACGTCTTGCACCAACTACTGCACTTAGTTTAAACATGTCATCCAATGTTTGAGATAAAGTCTCGTAGCAGCTATGGGCACTCAGATCTACTTTTCTTCCAATTGGGATCCTGTCCATGTTCACCTTCACGAACAAGGAAGTTTTGAGAAGCCCTTTTTCCTTAGCAACATTTCTGTTCAAGTTGCTGCCACAATTTGTCTTGTCCACAATAGTAGTCTTGTTTTTACATTTATCAATGGCCGGGGTAATTTCTTCAGTCTTTGGTGATTTTGCATGGTTTACCAAGCTTTGTATTCTGTAATTTCTTAAAGGAGGCCATCCAACAACCTGGCTGCTTTTATAAAATTGGCCGAGCAAATAAAAACAATATTGACATGATTAGCAATGAATGTGACATTTATATAATTAGATTCAGTTACTAAATTATGCATTCGTTAGTTTCCAAAGCTGTTGCCCCATCAGTAATCCGGAAATCTCAGGGGCTGTTACGAGATAAGGAAAGTGAATACAATTAAATAGAAAGAGGTAAACCACTTTACCAGAACAATCCTAGGTGTCATGGTGTTTTGATGGAAAAGATGCCCGTGTTTTAAACAATCCAATAATAGAGTGCTGTGTAGCATTTTGTCAACAATTGTGACAGTTATTCTGGCACAGTAGCATGGTTCAAATAGAATAAAGGTTTAACAAATCTAATACTCAGCGTCAATTAAAGAGCTCTTGTAAAGATTGATGAACTGGGGGATAGCTAATATTAAAGAGATCTCTTAAGTTCTTGAATTTATTTCAATTAATAGCTACACAACAAATTCTTAGCACTTTAAGATGAAATCAACCTTCCTTGATTTGAATTTGCTTTTGGCGTGCCTTAGTTTACTGATATGGAGATATAAATGTACAGAAAACAAACTAAGCTTGTTTACATGAATTCTGTTTCACAGATTCGGATTTACAAAGTTTTATATCAATTATCAACCTACTATTACCCTCCTCGTTTATCTTGGCTCTCGACCTTTTATGAAAAATATAAGCAAGTTTCTTTTTTTCAGGTATCAGATTCCTCAAGAATCAATAGCATGTACAATAGAACAGCAAATTTAGAGGGGATAACATAAAATCCAAATAAAAAATAGGAATTCCAAAAACTCCATAAATCAGATAACACATATTCCATTAGCCAAAATTGTGAATCCAAAAACCTCAATATTCACAAAATCAGATAAAAAATTTAATGTTATTACCTTGCGCCAGACCGGCCAGGTGGCGAAGAAGGTTCAGCAGTTCTTTTGACCCCGCAGGAAGGATTATTATTAGTTTTTGTCATAGAAGAAGATGAAGATGAAGAAGATGAACATTCTTTAGGAGAAACCACAGAGCGAAAATCTTTAGCCGTCAAGATTCTAGCATATTGACCCCAATGACCCGCCATCGTAGCCTCCACTGCCGCCGGCGAAGGCTTAGTCTTAGAATTTGCACCGCCACCACCAAGACTCAGGCCAAGGCCTAACTCCAACTCAGACTCCTCTGGATATGAACAAGATTCCTCAGACGACATAGCCATGTTATTTTCTTCCCTTGATACGGTTGACCTAACACCAGAAATTTCACCGACTGCCGCCACCGCCAAGAAGTTTATTTTCCATTAAAAACTTCGCCGAAATATTTGAAAGTAAGAAACTTTTTGGGTTTAGAGAAGAGAGAAGAGTGTTTTTGTTGGGTGGAAGGCAGTGATGGGAATAGGTGGGTCCAAGATGTCGGCTTTGTGCGCCACACTCCATTGCAGACTTCTCCTACTTCGAAACAATCAACCATGTCTGACCTAACAAGGAACTCCAATTTATCGCCCTGATATTTTGCTTTTCAATTTATCGTCTGGATATTTTTCATCTTTTTGCCAGTTAAAATAAAATTGCACCTTTCTACGGTTTATATTGACTGAAAAATAGAAAATTCCCTTTTTTCTTGTCTACTTCATCGAAATTTGTCTAAAAGAAGTAAAAGATAGAAACTGATAGAACTTTTTTGTACCTATGAAAAAAATGTTGTTTGCTAATGAAAGACAAAACAAAAATATCTATTTTATAGAGCTTTAGATGAAAATTTGAAAAAAAAAATAGAACATACCTATAAATATGTAAAAATGAAAATTATTTGTGAATACATAGATTATGCCCCCATTTCGCCTCCATTTTTTGGAAATGAAAATGTGTTATTTATTCGATCTGAAGCAGGTCAGGGAGAGGAGACTGATGAAACAGAGTCAACTTACCTCGATGGAATAGTATTTTTTTTGAAAAATGATTGGTTGAAAAAGAAAGCAAAGTTTTCGATTTACAAGTAATATTATTTTATAGAAAATTATGCGGTTGAAAATAGGCGAGAGAAAAATAAAATGTAATGAAATTTAATGTAATGAGATTCAAAGAAGGGCAATAACAGTAGCCAAATGAGGACCAACGAAAGTCACTCCTCCATCTTAGAAAATAATATAAAGAAAAAGTTTCCACTTGAAGCCAATTTGCACTACCAAACTACTACAAAAATATAAAGGTTTACCGAATTGACAAGTGACGGCCCTCTATTGGAGGGGTGACTGTGGGGACAATCGTCCTTTCAATGGGGAGCCGTCACTTGTCAATTCAGTAAAACATTAGGTAAACTATTTGGTACAAATAGATTAATTCAACTATAAATAGGACAAAGGGTAACTTAAACAATTACATGGTAACTTAGGGGAGAAATTGAAATTATCGCGGAAAATAGAAGTGTTCTAATGATTCCGTAACTTAGAAGATTGAGAATTGAGGTGGGGACAAACAAGAGTTAGCCAAAGGACAAACCGACAACAAGTGGGTCCCAATTTGGGAACTAGGGACACGTGGAAAGTGATTAAGTTAAGTAGATTAATTTGTGTCTGAACTTTTATGGAACATGTCTGGTAATAAAATATTTACCCGTCAATAAAATAAACATTTGATTTTTTCAAAAAGTGATTTTTGAAGAACACATCATTAGAAGCATAGATAACTCTGAAATGGGACCCACGAGAGGATACTAGTACTAGTCACAGTGAGAACAAACCACTACGTTTTGACTGTATTTTCACGCCCTCGCACACCTTATTTCTTCAACTTGACACTGCAATTTGGTAGTTGTGGGATTTGTCTCCAGTCTTCCTTTTCGCTTTTTCTGACTGTAATGTTAAATCACATCTGATTGTCGATAGTAGCGTCCGCTCTTAGCTGCCGCCACAACCTCCCGTTTTATAAAAAATTCAGTATTATGGATTCAAACGTACATCGATAATGAATGTTAACTTACAACCAAATCTACCATCAGGATTGATTGCGATCACAAGAATAATAATCGCAGTTAGCATTGATGATGGACCTGACATACATTGGTACACGTCACAGCTCGAGTCCATTAGTGTGATTTAAGACAAGTCATGCCAATAAACGTGTCAGTTAGTGTTCATTGCTGCTTGAGGAACTGATACTGATTATAATTATAGTCGGAAGGAAAAAGAACAATATGGCATTCAATATTTATGGAAAGAGACGAAGGTCATGAATCATTTGTTGATGAGCATTGTTGAGGGGGGAAGTCTTCCCAAGCAGTTAACGGGACATATTTCATTTTCGTTTGAGAATAAAACTACTACTATTCAACCTCGTTTGAGCGTAGTTCTTTTATGGAGAGGTGTTTTTGAAAGCTAATCTTTTGGTCATTTTGGTTCACCTAGTCTTATACTTCAGAGAATCTCAAATGGCAATCCACTTAAGAGGCCAAGAGACAGACAAGACTACACCACAGCAGACCAGAAGTTCCTGAATTGTGCTGTTTGTCTTCTGCTTCGTTCATTAACTCGTGCATAGTTTCCCGTATTGCCAATATCTTTAATTTATGTTGCCCAGTCTTCCTTTGACACGTCTTGTCGAGATTGTGTCATTCTTATGAAC
This sequence comes from Olea europaea var. sylvestris, assembly GCF_002742605.1. Lineage (NCBI taxonomy): Eukaryota > Viridiplantae > Streptophyta > Magnoliopsida > Lamiales > Oleaceae > Olea > Olea europaea. The sequence goes on along the minus strand of NC_036258.1, from coordinate 8,646,833 downwards.
GGGAGTAACAACCTAAATCGTTT
>NC_036258.1:8634448-8642249 GCF_002742605.1 Olea europaea var. sylvestris | reverse complement strand
GCTCCTATCCCGTCCCGATTACCTAATTGAGGGAGAAATTCGTGGCGGAGTGACGTGGGATGGGATGAGATACGATATTTTCCCATATCTTATATACTGAATTAAGTTGACTACTATAACAGAACAAGTTATGACATGATAAAATTGTTATAAGAACGCATTCTCCCCAAAATAAAATAAAAAAATTCATGTCGGAGTGAATGTCAATCCTCTAAGGTTTTTAATTTAAAGCTAATCCCTTCGGTTACACACTCCAACTCTTGTAAAGAATGGTAGGAAAATGAGTTTTTGAGAGAGGAAAAATGGATTTGAAAACCAACTTGTCGTTGTTCTTCTTCTTTTATGGTTGTTGGAATAATTAATAATTCCATATGTGGGCTTCACATTTGATTACAAAATTTTACGGGTTAGATATATGACTTATAATGATAATTGTGTTTGAGCCAAATTTATTAAGTGATCAATTGGGCTTTTTACACCTTACGGGTTGTACTTAATTTGATGTGGTAATTTAAAGTATGTGGGCCAGAAATAAACCATAATTAGAATTCTAGTCATAATGGGACGACTCAAATTATTTCATATATATAAAGGCTAGGTCCCCTCTTCTCTCCATATGTTTTATTGGCTTGCTCCGTTGATAGCTAATATTTTGTGAGGAGCAAGGAGAGGAATATTTAGACTGCTATTACTACTACTATTCATATCAATAATGGCTTCCGCAAGTATGAATTCTTTTTATTAATTTAATTTTGGTGATCTTGATTCTTGGCATGATTATAAATAAATATCAACATTTATATGTCAGCTTAAAGATTAGAAATTGCCTGACGGGGTGATGAAGAACAGTTCTGTTCACTGCAATTGGACTGGAATTGAATGCAATACCAATGGTGCATTGGAGAAGCTTGATCTTTCCTACATGAACCTTAGTGGGACTTTGTCCAACGACATCCAGAAGTTACAAAGCCTGAGTTTTTTAAACATGTGCTGCAACAGATTTTCTTCGCCATTGCCGAAATCTTGGTCAAATCGTAATTCAATCAAGATCATTGATGTGAGCCAGAACAATTTCATTGACAGGTTCCCTGTTGGTCTTGGACTGGCAGCTACATTGACAGCGTTGAATGCCTCAGGGAACAACTTTTCGGGTTATCTTCCTGAGGATCTTGGAAATGCTACTTTGCTCAAGAGCTTGGATTTGCAAGGGAATTTCTTTAAGGGCTCGATTCCAAAGTCGTACAAGAATCTTGGGAAGTTGAAGTATCTAGGCCTTTCGGGTAACAATCTCACTGGCCAAATACCGGGAGAGAGAGGTGTTCATCGCTCAAGACAATGGTTCTTGGTGAAGCTACCTTGGACCAAATTTCTTCATAAGTTATTCTAACCATACAAAGTACTTTCCAAAAATTATCTAAATAGGCTCTAAGACAGTTTCTTAGCCTCAAAATTTTTTTGACTTTTCAAAAATTCTGTCAAATTGGCACTTAGTAATGATCAACATGAGTACAACAAATCATCATTTATCTTGACAATTGCTTGGTAAAAGGTTGAAGAGAGGAGTAACACGTATAGCTACGGAGTAGTGCTAATGAAACTCCTCACTAGGAGAAGGCAATTGGACCCTAAATTCGGAGAATCTATTGGTATTGTAGGATGAATGTGCAGAAAATGCATCATAAATCTTTAGAAGCTTAGATCCAACTATAGGAAACACTAAGAGGGTATTTGGTGGGAGATTAAAATTAGATTTCTTCGTAGATTGTGATAAAAGTTCTTAAAATGTGTGGTTGAAAAATTGTGAGACTCATGAAAGATATGGTTAATATTAATTATTTAACTTTAAATTAAAATCAGATTTTAATCCAAATCAAACGGTTCTAAACATGTTCAAGAAGAGATGTTATTAGTCCTACGAATAGCCATACTTTGTACAGCCAAGCTCCCCAAGGATAGACCTTCCATGCGGGATGTTTTAACAATGCTCGAAGAGGCTAAACCTCGGAGAAAAAAGCAGCAGCAACAATGGAGGAAATTCTACTAACAAAAATTGGCCAGTATTTATCACATCACCTGTAAACGGCCTTCTGTAAGAACAAATTCTGCTTTCCTTCCAGGCCATCATTATTTTTGAGTTTTTGATGGCTTAAGCCACTTAAACAATCCCCTGGTTGTCCGGGGGGTATGTGGGGGTTGTCACACATGAATGGTCCTTTTGTACCTAGTTTTTGTTTAATAGGTTCAGAAATCTTTTGCCTCCTTGGAGAGAGGCTTTCTCTTGCAAATAACACAGTAATTCTTCTCATATATGCAAAATTATTGAGCTAAGGTGTATATCAAGGAATAGAAGTTTAACAAATAATATAACGTAATGGCGCCATCCTGACAGGCTCGTGTACAAAAACCATGCACATGTATTCTTTCATTAACAAAGATAAGATCAACAGTTTGTGGGTGCGGAGAAATCAGAACAAAACCAGCAGAAACTCCCATAGTTACAATGACTTCCAGTGCAGACTGTGTATCCATATGACACGAAAAACTAGCACTTGTGTTTTGTATACCAAAAGACTTCCCCAGAGAGTGGCGTGTATATGATGTGTGGAAAGTGTATAGCACGAAAAAGAAGTGACCAAAATCATACAAGCAAAGACGACCAAAACCGATAGTTGCCTCAACAAAATTCTTCAACCACACAGTATCTCCATTTATCTTTCTGTTCTTCGTTCTGCTTGACAAGATTTGGAACATAATTTATATTGGTGCCATCGACTGTATCCGGTTCCTTTCATTAGATCTTGGGGCTGCAATCAAGAAGAGACATATAAGAGGCATGAAGAAATTGTTGAATAACCTCAGTTATAAGCTTACGCTGTTAGTCACATGTTTAGGGTGGCTTAAAGTGAACTTATAAACATGAGAGAGCATAAGCTAGTGTACACTTACCAAATCCATTAGCCTCAACTGTCCTCATGATTCTAAGCCTCTTCACCGAGATAAGAAACATCCTGATAATTTCACAGTAGCCATGGTATTGTCAATATAAACACGATGACATTCATTAGAAACTATAAACAAGATATAGAGAAAACGTTAAATTTAATGATATCAATATTAAATTATTCCTTCTATTTTAATGTTTTTCACAAGGACATTAACTGGCCATAGAGATGCAGAATATCAGTCAGAAATTATTTATCATGTGAAGTCAAAGGGACATACTCCCAAGGAACATCTCCAACGAGCATCCAGTCTCCTTCTTTGTCTTCATAGGTGAGCACAAACTCAGACGAACCATTCAGTAATCTTGAACGTCTTGTCTTTATAACTTGCTCCTCTGCATTTGAACCTAATGTTCAACAAAGCATCAGAATCGGTTAAGGAGCAATGTAGTTCACAGTAAGCATGGATACTTTAAGCACCCGAAAGAATAATGATTATGAGTTTCGCATTAGTTAAGGAAGACTAAACCTTTAATCCACACATCAGCTTGGAAGAGTTCAATATTTTTTCTTTTCTTTGGAGTATTCCAAATTTAAATAAACAAATGTCAGGGAGGGCTAATGCAGGACCTGAGGGTGGGTAGCATGGGACCAATAGCAGGTTTCACAAACACATTGTTTCGCAAAGCTCTTCACAAATTGAAAGGATGTAAAAGTGAAACTATAATGTTATGCATTAAGTTCTAGTCCCAATTACGAAAGTAACTATAAGCAATACGAAAATCAGAAACACGAAAAGTGAACACAGATTTACGGTGATTCTCCCCAATATTAGCTCTATATTAAATGGAAAATAGGAACTTACGTCTTGCACCAACTACTGCACTTAGTTTAAACATGTCATCCAATGTTTGAGATAAAGTCTCGTAGCAGCTATGGGCACTCAGATCTACTTTTCTTCCAATTGGGATCCTGTCCATGTTCACCTTCACGAACAAGGAAGTTTTGAGAAGCCCTTTTTCCTTAGCAACATTTCTGTTCAAGTTGCTGCCACAATTTGTCTTGTCCACAATAGTAGTCTTGTTTTTACATTTATCAATGGCCGGGGTAATTTCTTCAGTCTTTGGTGATTTTGCATTGTTTACCAAGCTTTGTATTCTGTAATTTCTTAAAGGAGGCCATCCAACAACCTGGCTGCTTTTATAAAATTGGTCGAGCAAATAAAAACAATATTGACATGATTAGCAATGACTGTGACATTTATATAATTAGATTCAGTTACTAAATTATGTATTCGTTAGTTTCCAAAGCTGTTGCCCCATCAGTAATCCGGAAATCTCAGGGGCTGTTACGAGATAAGGAAAGTGAATACAATTAAATAGAAAGAGGTAAACCACTTTGCCAGAACAATCCTAGGTGTCATGGTGTTTTGATGGAAAAGATGACTGTGTTTTAAACAGTCCAATAATAGAGTGCTGTGTAGCATTTTGTCAACAAATATGACAGTTATTCTGGCACAGTAGCATGGTTCAAATAGAATAAAGGTTTAACAAATCTAATACTCAGCGTCAATTAAAGAGCTCTTGTAAAGATTGATGAACTGGGGGATGGCTAATATTAAAGAGATCTCTTAAGTTCTTGAATTTATTTCAATTAATAGGTACACAACAAATTCTTAGCACTTTAAGATGAAATCAACCTTCCTTGATTTGAATTTGCTTTTGGCGTGCCTTAGTTTAGTGATATGGAGATATAAATGTACAGAAAACAAACTAAGCTTGTTTACATGAATTCTGTTTCACAGATTCGGATTTACAAAGTTTTATATCAATTATCAACCTACTATTACCCTCATTTATCTTGGCTCTCGACCTTTTATGAAAAATATAAGCAAGTTTCTTTTTTTCAGGTATCAGATTCCTCAAGAATCAATAGCATGTACAATAGAACAGCAAATTTAGAGGGGATAACATAAAATCCAAATAAAAAATAGGAATTCCAAAAACTCCATAAATCATATAACACATATTCCATTAGCCGAAATTGTGAACCCAAAAACCTCAATATTCACAAAATCAGATAAAAAAGATTATGTTATTACCTTGCGCCAGACCGGCCAGGTGGCGAAGAAGGTTCAGCAGTTCTTTTGACCCCACAGGAAGGATTATTATTAGTTTTTGTCATAGAAGAAGATGAAGATGAAGAAGATGAACATTCTTTAGGAGAAACCACAGAGCGAAAATCTTTAGCCGTCAAGATTCTAGCATATTGACCCCAATGACCCGCCATCGCAGCCTCCACTGCCGCCGGCGAAGGCTTAGTCTTAGAATTTGCACCGCCACCACCAAGACTCAGGCCAAGGCCTAACTCCAACTCAGACTCCTCTGGATATGAACAAGATTCCTCAGACGACATAGCCATGTTATTTTCTTCCCTTGATACGGTTGACCTAACACCAGAAATTTCACCGACTGCCGCCACCGCCAAGAAGTTTATTTTCCATTAAAAACTTCGCCGAAATATTTGAAAGTAAGAAACTTTTTGGGTTTAGAGAAGAGAGAAGAGTGTTTTTGTTGGGTGGAAGGCAGTGATGGGAATAGGTGGGTCCAAGATGTCGGCTTTGTGCGCCACACTCCATTGCAGACTTCTCCTACTTCGAAACAATCAACCATGTCTGACCTAACAAGGAACTCCAATTTATCGCCTTGATATTTTGCTTTTCAATTTATCGTCTGGATATTTTTCATCCTTTTGCCAGTTAAAATAAAATTGCACCTTTCTACGGTTTATATTGACTGAAAAATAGAAAATTCCCTTTTTTCTTGTCTACTTCATCGAAATTTGTCTAAAAGAAGTAAAAGATAGAAACTGATAGAACTTTTTTGTACTTATGAAAAAAATGTTGTTTGCTAATGAAAGACAAAACAAAAATATCTATTTTATAGAGCTTTAGATGAAAATTTGAAAAAAAAAAAAATAGAACATACCTATAAATATGTAAAAATGAAAATTATTTGTGAATACATAGATTATGCCCCCGTTTCGCCTCCATTTTTTGGAAATGAAAATGTGTTATTTATTCGATCTGAAGCAGGTCAGGGAGAGGAGACTGATGAAACAGATTCAACTTACCTCGATGGAATAGTATTTTTTTGAAAAATGATTGGTTGAAAAAGAAAGCAAAGTTTTCGATTTACAAGTAATATTATTTTATAGAAAATTATGTGGTTGAAAATAAGCAAGAGAAAAATAAAATATAATGAAATTTAATGTAATGAGATTCAAAGAAGGGCAATAACAGTAGCCAAATGAGGACCAACGAAAGTCACTCCTCCATCTTAGAAAATAATATAAAGAAAAAGTTTCCACTTGAAGCCAATTTGCACTACCAAACTACTACAAAAATATAAGGGTTTACCTAATGGTTTACCGAATTGACAAGTGGCGGCCTCCTATTGGAGGGGCGGCTGTGGGGACAATCGTCCCTTCAATAGGGAGCCGCCACTTGTCAATTCAATAAAACATTAGGTAAACTATTTGGTACAAATAAATTAATTCAACTAGAAATAGGACAAAGGGTAACGTAAACAATTACATGGTAACTTAGGGGAGAAATTGAAATTATCGCGGAGAATAGAAGTGTTCTAATGATTCCGTAACTTAGAAGATTGAGAATTGAGGTGGGGACAAACAAGAGTTAGCCAAAGGACAAACCGACAACAAGTGGGTCCCAATTTGGGAACTAGGGACACGTGGAAAGTGATTAAGTTAAGTAGATTAATTTGTGTCTGAACTTTTATGGAACATGTCTGGTAATAAAATATTTACCCGTCAATAAAATAAACATTTGATTTTTTCAAAAAGTGATTTTTGAAGAACACATCATTAGAAGCATAGATAACTCTGAAATGGGACCCACGAGAGGATACTAGTACTAGTCACAGTGAGAACAAACCACTACGTTTTGACTGTATTTTCACGCCCTCGCACACCTTATTTCTTCAACTTGACACTGCAATTTGGTAGTTGTGGGATTTGTCTCCAGTCTTCCTTTTCGCTTTTTCTGACTGTAATGTTAAATCACATCTGATTGTCGATAGTAGCGTCCGCTCTTAGCTGCCGCCACAACCTCCCGTTTTATAAAAAATTCAGTATTATGGATTCAAACGTACATCGATAATGAATGTTAACTTACAACCAAATCTACCATCAGGATTGATTGCGATCACAAGAATAATAATCGCAGTTAGCATTGATGATGGACCTGACATACATTGGTACACGTCACAGCTCGAGTCCATTAGTGTGATTTAAGACAAGTCATGCCAATAAACGTGTCAGTTAGTGTTCATTGCTGCTTGAGGAACTGATACTGATTATAATTATAGTCGGAAGGAAAAAGAACAATATGGCATTCAATATTTATGGAAAGAGACGAAGGTCATGAATCATTTGTTGATGAGCATTGTTGAGGGGGGAAGTCTTCCCAAGCAGTTAACGGGACATATTTCATTTTCGTTTGAGAATAAAACTACTACTATTCAACCTCGTTTGAGCGTAGTTCTTTTATGGAGAGGTGTTTTTGAAAGCTAATCTTTTGGTCATTTTGGTTCACCTAGTCTTATACTTCAGAGAATCTCAAATGGCAATCCACTTAAGAGGCCAAGAGACAGACAAGACTACACCACAGCAGACCAGAAGTTCCTGAATTGTGCTGTTTGTCTTCTGCTTCGTTCATTAACTCGTGCATAGTTTCCCGTATTGCCAATATCTTTAATTTATGTTGCCCAGTCTTCCTTTGACACGTCTTGTCGAGATTGTGTCATTCTTATGAACGGGAGTAACAACCTAAATCGTTT
>NC_036258.1:8568154-8634398 GCF_002742605.1 Olea europaea var. sylvestris | reverse complement strand
CCTCTTCTTTCAAGGATAGTAAGAACTTGGATTGTAACTTGACTTTTATTCTTTTTCAAGAATGCCTCCCTTTTCAGGGTCAGTCGCCGGTTTTCCGGTAGCTTCCCCGACGGGGAATGTAGGACTTTGAATGGGGAATAACGTTTCCCACAGACGGCGCCAAACTGTTGACCTCTAAAAATGGCTCTTCCACGTGGCCAACTTGTAGCTACTCCACGTATTCCTCCCTACGAAATGAACACACTGTCAGGCACACACGGCCGGAACCAACGGTGGTGGCGGCCGTATACACTCCGACGGTCAAGTCAGATTTGGGTGGTCGGAGCAGTGTCCAGGGACTACACAAATCAATCAGTCAATAAAGGGGGAGGAGAATATATAAACTTGTTATGGAGTGCTATCTATTGAGAGTTTCATTACCTTTGCCTCTGGCCAATCTTTGGGTATTTATCGATGGTATGAACCGTGGGATGTGGAACACGTGTATACATCTGACGGTATGAAGTGTCTGCTCATAGACATCAATCAGCCGCGCTTGTAGAGTGGGCGGACAGTTTGTTTCCCCCGAATTGAATTGACATAAAGTTGATAAGTCACATCAAATAGCTTTATGGGGGACGTCAAATCAATTTAAACCTTATATGCAGAGCAAATCTTAAATTGGCAGTGAATCTTCTAACGGGGGTTCAAGCCACTTGGACCCGACCTCGAAGACGGGACGTCAGTGACAGGAATCGGTGTATCACTTCGGGGGGGGAGGCTTCGGGATTTCGGAGTGGTCTAGTTGATTTCACCGGATTCGGAGTGGCGAGATGACACTTCGGTACGTCGGTACCGAGGCTAGTAAAATGAGGCGTAAAATGAGACGTAACACCAGTTGTTCTTCTCCTTCGGCCTAGTAGGGCCTTCCTCCCCATGCCACTCCAGGTAACTAGCTAAAAATGTTCCTAAATGAATATCGAAGCGCCAAAGGCAGGAAACTGATGATTTTATCCAGTTCAGTTCTTGAATCATAAAAAACTTATGGGCACCACTCTCTCATATACTGTAACCAACATGGTTCATTAATGATTCCATCTCCAGGATATTCAGCTGCAATAATCTCAAATTGTGTGCTTGAATCCACATAATAGTTACTACGAGCAGCATCATTCCTCACTCCAATCTCAAACTTAGAGGAACCCTGAATATAATATCCGGGATGTGGACAGCTAGCATGACTACTTTTTGATGAATAAATGATGGCTTTTTTTCCACCGATGAACTCCAAATCAAAAGCTTCTACCCATATACCGCCACTGTGCTATGAAAAATATATATGCACCAGAGCTCCCCTGTGAAGTTGCTTATACGAAGTGTAAAATGTTCCCAATCACTCACATATTGACCAATCTTGCTAAGAGCAATGTTCATAGATCCTACTTTCAGAGTGCCTGGCCCATTAAGGGGGCAGAAAACCCACATCACAACATCAGTGAAAGACGCCTGATGCCTTTTTTACATATTTGTGCAGTTTGGCACTTTCTAAGTTCCCATGTTTAATGCTCTCCTTGTGACCATCAGTTGGCAAATCTATCCAATACTCCCCGTCATTTGTCCCTCCCCTAGGCAGATTAGAACCTTCGCTATCAATGGCCACGCCGAATGAATAACCATTTCTGTACTCTAATGTCCCATTTTTGAAGAAACACGAAACAGAAGATGGCAAATAGGCCTCATCAGGATGGAAGAAAACAATAGGTCCGTAGTGCCTGATTAGTGCACAAATTTGATCAAGATTCGGCATTGCATGTAATGTATTATCTAAGTTCTTCAAGCATGCAATATCCAGCTCTTCTCCTGGGATCCAGTGGCCACTACAAAAGAAACTACCTACTAAGACACCTCTACCATGCATTCCTCGATGTAGAGGTCTTGTACTCCAAACTCTGAATGGTACTTTTTAAAACGTAGAGTGGGTGCTGACTGTCAGACTATAAGCTTCACNCTTTAGCCAAGCAGCGTGCCTATTGTTTGAGCACCAGTCTAACGCTAGATGAGTGATAGATGTTCTCTTTCTACCACTCGAGCACCAGGTGGGCAGCATGGTAGTAGAATTGAGTCCTTCTCGATATCAACTTCTTTGAGTCCATATCTTGATCTTCTCGTATTTCTTTGACTTTTTTTTGGACTCTATCAACACCAAACAATACTTACCATAACTTCAACTATTCTAAACCTATTTTTACTTTGATTACAATATAATATCATCCTAATACAACTATAATAAATTGTGATTTTTGTCTTAGAAAATTGCCAATTAATATCTATAGTGGCACTGACTTGATCAACTGTTTTACTTCTGAAAAGGGATTTAGAAGTTCCACTAACAATGAAAATAGATGAGGTTAATTAGTTCTGAGAATTAATCCAACCAATCAAAGGCCTATACTCCATTTTAATGCATATGTCTCTGTCCATGCAACAACCTCAAAACAATACAGCAGACTTTGTGCTGGTCTCACTTGCCCATCAGTGCCGGTCCTGTAATTTGGGGGGCCTGATGTGAACTTCATAAAGTAGGCCCCAAAAAAAATAAATTGTATTATGCATTCAAAATTTGTGTATTATGGTACTAACTCTGAATTTGTTAACTTAATAATTAATTGTAAAACAAAATTTTTTTCTTATTTTTTAACCATACATTATCTGAAATCTACTATTCCAAAATGCATTGTACACCAAAATTAGGGCTCAAACAAGCTCATTCTAAAAATTATTTTTATAATCAAATAACAATGCAAAAAAATTTGCAAACGATCAAGTAAATACTATGAATTATGTAGATTTTGGATCCTGCCCCCATGAAAAATCATTCTATTAGTCTCCATTTTATTTCTCGTCTTGCAAGTTAGTCACTAAACTTCAAAAATGAGCAAATGGATATCATCACCATTTCATTGTTATTACAATTTACACTTTTTAACTTCTTATGGACATAAAATTGTCCATTAAAACCCAATATATAAATACAGGATAGCTGAATATTGGACTATTCACATTGTATGGAGGCAAAAACTAAAAGAAAAACGAAAGAATCATCAAACAAATAGGTAAAGAAACTTCCCATTTACAGTTAAAACAAGAAATTCAATGGGGTTGACCGATGCCATGCTGCCCATCACCGTCAGATAGTGTTAAGACATTTATACTTTGTAATATTCTTAATTTATGCAGCTCAAATTGTTGATGGAGAAGTTATTCCTCAAAAATGTGGCCATATTGCACGGTTGACTATCTCAAAGTTCGTCTACGGTCGAACTATCCCCCACATAAATAAAAAATAAAAAATTAGTTTAACCAAGTAGATCTACAGTAGTGACGAAGGTTAAAGAATCCATCAGTTCTTCCAATTGGTTTATAGAAACAAATGCCCCTTATCCCATCCTGAGACATATAGCATCCCCATATAAACTCAAACTTAGTTACTTCGCAAACCTCTAATTATCCTAATCCGATTTTCTAGCTACCAAATCGTGAACCTGCATATTCAAGCATTGGTTACCACAAAGGAACAAGCAGAAGTTTGACTGTATAAGCCATTCAAATAACCATAAATTTGACAACTTTGCAAGTCCTTCAATGTATGAAACATACTACAATGAAATGTAATGCAGATCAATGATCATGAAACAAACCTCAAGCTTAACTATGCAAACAACATGCACGATGATTTCAACAGGTGCAAGAACTGAAAGAAGCATTTCCAAATTGTGTTCTCACACCCAGCCCCACTATTAGTATTTCATTTCTGTAGCAAATACAGTCCTTGTGATTACGAAAAGCTTGAAAACAAAGTTAAAAATAAAGGATAAGAATGAAAATAGAATGCCTGAGAACACATAAAAATTTGAAATAAAACTCTGAAATATACAATATGCTCATGAATACAACTGAGACAAGTAGGACACTACTGTTTTTTTCTTTCTTTTCTTTGTGTCATTCATGACCAATTGATCATTGACCACACAATTGAGTTCAAGGTGGCCAAGAATTGGGAGTTTCTTCCTTATAATCATTGTTACTGTAAAGTTGGACAGCATAAATATTATTTTAGCAGGATAATACCCATTTTCAGACATGATTAATCTCTGCAGATCAAATTCTCTCAATCTGAGTGGATCAAATCCCCTCAACTAATAACCAGAACTAAGATTCATTACTTGCATGTATAAATAATTTTGTGATTACCTTGAGGCAATTGAGGAATCGGGGAGGGAAAGAGAGTTTCGGGCTCACGCTGCCATACATCGGTCACTCTGCTCCAACAAAAGCATTTGCACTCCAACATTTTAATTCGTACCCACCAAAACAATCTATTTTTGATGAAAATTGAAATTCACTTTCTCAATTGATTGCTGCTGCTCAGGATTTTGATCGTACAGTGGCAAATTCTTTCCCATTTTTTCTCAATTTCCAACATGTTACTCCTAAATAGAAATGCTCACACGAGTCCCAATTTTCTCATTTATAAATCTCTTGATAATTAACATTCAGCAGAGTTTTTTGTCACTGCATTATTTATAATTTTTTTATACTTTAATTTTCATACAAAGTTATTGACCCCGTTTGGTAGGGATTTTGAGAATTGATTTTTTGATGTGGGGTCCACACGTGAGAAAAGAAGTCAAAAATTACGGTTTGAATAGTAAAATAACGGTCAAAAAATCAATTTTTTGAGGCAAAAAATCCCTACCAAACGGGGCCATATATTTTATTTTAGTATGAATTTATATATTCTTCGCTTCAAAAAAATAAATAAATCACCCCAACTTAAAATGAATAAGAAAATAATTTTTAGCAACAAATAAACTAATATCATAAAAATTTTAATTGGTAGCTTTTAATTCTTATTGGTTGTACACAAATTATTAATTGGAAGATAGCGATTAAGAATTTTTATTTATTTTTCTAATGTTGGAAGTGTCAAATGAAGTACTTTCTATAAGGAAAAAACATTTTCAATTAAAAATCAATAATAGAAAATAGTATGTAAAACATTCCATTCAATAAAACCCTTAGCTCTTGTTTGACCCCTATTATATGGCGATTATAATTTTTGAAATAGAGTTTTTCTTAAAAATGTGTAGTTGAAAAAGATTTAATTTTTTATTTACATGTAATATTTTTTTATGGAAGATTGTGTGGTAGAAAATAAAAGGAAAAAAGAATAAATTTTTTGGAGAGATCAATTTAGAGTAAAAGTGCAAATTTCTCCTTTTGGCGTTACGTTACCGTACTTGTGGGGGAATGAATCGTCATCTACGGTAGTGATTTTCCCTGTTATAGTTCGTCAGCAATTTTAATGGCTAGGATTGCACTAAAATTAAGTGCAGTATGTGGTAACGAATTTGGCAAATGAATTAAAAACTCTGGGATTCGACATCGGTTTCACTTGCATAGATGGAGCAATTTTAAGATTTTCTAACTGTACGAAAGAATAAAGCCAAAATTAAGTTATTCCTATTAATTTTAGAAGTAATTTTATAGACTCTATTTTCATTTTTGTGGAAAATTAGAGAAAATCGAGTCCGAATAATATTTTTTTGATTATTCTTGTACACTTTATTTTTTTAAGTCTCACTAGAAAAAAATAAGATGCCCCAACTTTATATTTTACCGCATTTTCAATTATTGAGTTATTTATTTTACTAGTAAATAATATTATTAAATATTTTCTAAGTCCGTGCATATTGATTTTAAATTGGAAAAAATTACTAACATACAAATTAAAAGCATAGTCCATAACTAGAAAATAATTAATTTAATTAATTAAAGTTAAAATTGATGTATTTTAATTATAAATAATTGAAAAGTTTAAAAAGAAAAATTCAAAGAGTCCACCGCTTCGCTACTTCTCAAAGTCTGCCATAAAAAGATAAAGATTGTTCCATCAGAAGAATTTAAATTCAATTTCAGAAGTCCAAAGCACTACTAAAAAATTATCCAATTTCTTGATGACATACAACTTTTTAACTCTTCAGAAGTCCAACCAAAAGGGCCTATGCCTCAAATCCTACAGGCTGCCTCGATGCCATGTCATGTCATCACCTAAAAGAAATAACGTGTAGACTAACACTTTCACACTGGTAACACAAATATTTAAGATAAATCTGAAAAAGGAAAACTAAGAAAACAGTTGTGTATGAATCAAGTTGGCTACAGAAATAACAGATTACTACAATCACATTACTAAGTGCTCGACAACATAGCAATCCATCCATGTTCACAGTATTGGAGTCGCTTATACTGGACAGAGAGATTAAAGTACACACAAGCAAAATTGATTAGGAGTATTTGCCTGCTCAATAGAAACTGCTGTAATATGTAGCAGGTGGAACTGCAGAAGGTGGTGGTGGTGGTGCTGGAGTTGCAGCTGCTGCAGGTTGTGTTATTCCACCCCCCCCCCCCCCAAAAAATAATAATAATAAAATGATATTTATAATAACTAAGAGGCGAAAATATAGAAGAACAAAAACTACTTGGCAAAGATTTGTGATATAAGTGGGCTTTGATTAGCAACCCACAAAAAAGAAAAAAAAAGGAGAGAGAGAAAGAGAGAGAGAGAGAGAGAGAGAGAGAGAGAAGTGGAAATCATCCATAGTCAGATATGAAACTTGTTAAAAATATCGTAATTACTTGATAACTTCAGATTTAGAGTATTGCCCAAAACAGAGGAGGGTAGTTACAGTTCCTCAATTGCACGAATTTGAACATTTTTCTTCTACCTTAGCCAAAAGAATTAATCTTAATCTAGAAAACTGAAAACCAACAGATAGTAGCACTGGTTCACAATAATTTACAAGAAGCTTGATCAAATTGAGTATGAAATGATATCCAACAAAGGAACTATCCATTTGCCAAGCTACGATTCAGAGAATGGTTTTAAGGTACCTGGGTTGAATAAGATGGAGGATAGGTTCCATAAGCAGCACTTTGAGGCACTGATGTAGGTACTTGTTGATGAGTATAATTTGTTCCATAACTACCGTATGAGCCATATGCAGCCTAAAGAATCAAAAACAAAAGAACATAGTTTTGCATTTCAGGACAAGCAAGACTAATATAAAAGATTACATACAGGACTGTCAAAAACAACTAAACTTTCTAACCAAACCGAACCGAATCGAATTCAAATCGCTTTTTTGAAATAGTTGGTTTGGGTCTACGTGAATCCGTCAAAGTTTTGGTTTTGAACCGAGCCAAACTGCTTCGAAGGGTTTGGTTTAGGTTTCAATCTTTACAAACTATTTCAAACTGCCAAACTGTTTAAAAAAGAATCTGAAAAAAAATTATGTAAATTTTATCCAACCCAATTAAAACTAAATACATCTGAGTAAAAACTTAACACTAAAGTGATTCATCAATATTTGAATGATTCACAAAAAGTTATATAAGGTGTTATTGTATTTGATATTTCTATTTATTTTCTTTTATTAGTTGTTTTATATCACTTAATTATAATCAATGAATTCATGTACTATATTGTTATAGTTGTGGAGAGAATGAATCACGTGTTATAAGTATAAAGTTTGCACCAATTAGGATAGACTAAGAAGTTAAGATATTTCCATCATGTTATTGCATTATGATGATTATAATTATAGAATTTTGATTTGTAATATTTTTGATGTTATTATTTATGTTTTAGATTAATATTTATGATTTAATTTATTTGATATATGTTTTTTTTTTTTAATTTATTAAACAGTGGTCTTAAACTGAACTAAATAGAAAAAAGTGATTTGGATTCGTTTGATATAGAAATTGATGTGGTTTTGTTTGAAAATGTCACAAACCGTCCAAACCTAACAGTGAAAAAACCTCATACACACAAAACCAGTAATGCACGTGTAGTGTGAAATCAATTCAGTTAGATAGCAATCGATTCACCAGGTACGTGACTATGCACACAAAAACAATAGAAAACGAAACAAAAAGCCAAAACAACATTTAAAATGCAGATGTACTAAGTTCTAATGTGCAAAAGGTAAATCATATTTATCAAACTTACTAACAATTGCACAACATACTCTCAAATTAAATCTAGATCATGCTTTCAGGGCACACTCCGATGAAGTTTAGAGATGACTCCAACCGATTTTCATATTTATATCAACTCCATTAAATTTTTTAAGGTTTACCAACAGCCAGTTCCTGGTGGCATCAAAATTCCAATAATTGCAAGTACCTGTTGGGTATAACCAGGGTTCCACTGTGGTACTTGAGCTTGAGCAGCTTGAGGCCAAGCTTGAGGCTGTACACCATAACCTGCCGGCCATTGATTTTGCGTGTTGGGAAATGCACCCACAACAGAAGGGTTGGATGATGGAGTAACTGATTTTGCAAGCTTAGCTTTGTCTGAAATTAAGTAATCTTCTGCATGGCGCTTCTTCGACTCTGACGTGCTCCTGTGCCGCAAGAAGAGTTTAGCGTGTCGATCATCAGCCTTCTTTACAGACTGTGCATCTCCAAAGAGATCCAAAAACTGCAAAAACCATTTGGATGCAAAGTAAGTTAAACCATAGTTGGGTGGAATAAGGGTTTACAAATTCAATAATAACAATTCAATAAGGAAGAAAATTCAGAAACAATTATTAAACCTCAGGAGCAAGAAGTTTGCATCAAATTGTTACAGCATATCATTTCTCGCAAACATGAAAACTGAGAGTACATTTGGAAAGTATCCAAACCATGCAGCAATTTGCACCACATTAGCACAAGGAAGTGCGCAAGGGCGGAACCTACATACTTATAGGATTTGATGTGCATTCAAAGAGACATTAATGATTATTTCAACGGTGTCTATTGGAGGAAGCATATAACTAGGTTTCAGTAACCACTCTTTGATAGTGGTTTTCAAGAAATTTGTTAGTTCCAACAAGCATTGTACACGGAGATAATTAATCTGAAACAATTCATTACCTCCAAGAAAATGCTTGACAGCTCCTCTCTTTCAGCAGTACTTGAAACATTAGGGCTGTCAGGATTCGAAACAACGAACTTATCAACCAGTGAATCCAAATAATCAAGTCGCTTTGGAAGCGGCTGTATTGACTCCAAGTGAATCAATGCCTGCAACAATATAAAATTCACAGAATAAATAAACTTCAAAGTGGAAATACCAAATGAAAGTAAGATAAACACGTTTCCTGTGTTGAGTGTACACGGGGCATCTTTATAATGAAAATAAGCATGAGTCTATTTAACTATTTTTGTCAAGGGGGAAAGAAAGGAGAAAGAGAGAACCTCCAAAAGTGGTTTTGACAACTGGATATTCTCAACAGCTTGATCAAGAATTTCCCTAGCCTTTTCCACCTTGCCAGAAACCTTTCAACAAGATGCAAACATATAACAAGATGCCACACAGACAACACAAATACAAATCCTCGTATGCCCATGAGGAATCTATTTAAGGATGAGGTGAGTGCTTACAAATGTTCAAGAATGAAAATAACAATTAATATAAGAAAAGAAGGCAAGGAACAAATTCAAATTTGCGGGTTCTCCAGAGGATACCAATTTTTAACCCAATGCAGGTGACTACATATGTTCATTTCAAAATTTCAGGGAACAGTCATTCCATGTCTAACCGAGTTGCTCAAAAGCATGCAAACTAGATTTCCCAGTCAACAGTTCAAACGACCAACCCCTCCCATGCAAAGACTAGGCCCATGTTTGAGCCACATTCTAGGAAAAAAAGCATTATTTATGTCAAATCAATGAGAAATGTGTGGTTAAAAAATAAGGAAAAGTTCTAGATTTGGATGTAATATTATTTTATTGAATAATGTATGATTGAAATGATGTCAAATCACTGTTAAAAAATGTATTTTTCCCCACTTGGTCCAATTAAAAAAATTTTAGGGTAATTTTCCCCTTTTTTTTTTGTAAAAACAGATTTTTAATGAGTAAATTTTATTTTTTTCACATATTAGCCCGGCTTGAAATTTTTTTAGCCTGGTCTTGAATTCAAACCTGGATCCGTCCCTGTTTTTAATTGATGAGAAACATAAATTTATTAATCATGATACAAAAATACATACGGCAAGAGACATTTAAGAAAACAAGTTTAAAAATATAATCAAGAATACAACACATCACTCGGGATGAATGAAGAACAAAAAGATAGATATATAAAACCTACCAAGTAAAGGAAGCGTGAATACTGGGCAAACAACAAAGGTAAAGTCTGTGAATGTTCCTTCCCTTTCTCAATTGCGATGGACTGCTCATATAAAGAGCACGCATCTTCCAGATTCCCCTGCAAGATACAAGAAAACAACTAATTATAGTATTATACATAATAACAAATTAGTAGGACACCTTCATAGTTTTCTCATTCAACCCTTACAAGTCGATGTTCCATGTTCGCATGTCTGACGATGGCTTCCAAAAGTCCAGGCGAAATTTCTGTGTGAACAAGTTGATAAGCTGCTCTAGCTCCGGAAATGTCACCATGTTGCTCTCTGAATCGAGCAGCAAAAAGATGGATTTCTGGTTGTCTCTGTACACACAGATTATAATTAAAGACAAGCATACTACATATCAAGAGAAATTCGTTCAGCCAATGGATCCTAATTTGATGGTGTATCAAAATTAGCAATAGAATCAGTATCAAATATGAGCATTAAAGGTTCCAAGTCTAAAGCCGAAGATATAACCGTAAAAGCATGCATCTAATTTGGAAAGTAGAACCACTACAATACAATTTTCAATTTTGATTATAATCATTTCACTACGATTTATATCTGATATTAATAAATAGGAATGGTGCAAGCCCAAAAATAAATCAGCAACAAAATAAAGAACGTGGACCAACTTAATTCCATTTGCTATCATAGTTCAAGCAATACAGCATATAAAAGAAGCTAAGAGAATTTTTTGGTAAAAGAAGGCGAACTCTGCAATCCATATGGGGTCACTCTGCAATCCATATGGGGTCATGCTACTATACAAACAGATAATATTTTCTAATGGATAATGTGAGCTACAGTTCCAACTTCTTCCCCCACGTTAACTGCAAGCATTCTCACGTGATCAGATATTCATTTCTGTTTGAAATTTATTTCTTTTTTACATCTGAATCAAGCATTCAGATCTTTCAGCCAACCTGCTTGCAGTACACTTGGCCTTGTCAAAAATCCCTTTTGCTAAACCCATCATCTACCAGGAGTACATTCACGAGAGAGAATTGTTTTAACAGTAAGAGTTATTTATGCCGTTAGTCACGAAAAATGAAGGGAAAGAGTAAAATTAGAAAATAAATGTGGTGTGTGGTCTGAGCACATGAATATATTGTGCAATAAGATTTTCATTAGCTAAGTTGCATAACATAAGCAAGAGAAGATTTTTCTTGATTGCAATTAGCAGCATAACATATATACGAGGCATGGAGACCTTCACAAAAACAGAACACCTGAATCAAAATACTTTTTAAGTTGAAAATGCAACATAAGAAAGTCGTGATATAACCAGTCAATTGTCCCAACAAATTGACAATATTTTATACCTTGACAAAAACTTGAGTAGCACGAGCAAGTGCATTGTCAGCAAGCTCCATACTTCCACTAACTTCCATACACAATACATACCGAATCCAGTATTCAGGATAATTGGCACAAGCCACTAGACATCTTTCATATAGCTTGACAACCTGCTCTGACAGATAACACAAAGATTGATAAATCCAATTCAAGGTTAAATGAAATAAAAAGAAAATAAAAAACACGAAATTTTACTAAGGAGAAATGCACAAAGAATACTCCATTGGCGGAACAGGGAGGCCCCTCAAATACGAGAGGAGGGACCCTCCTTGCCTGACAGACAGATGGTTAGGAAGACAAGTACTGACCTGCATGTATAACATTGGAACTTTAAAACAAATATTTTGCCATACAACATATCATGAACCGAGAACGTCGACTCAAATGAGAGTTTGAAGTACTTAGCCTTATAGAAAGCAACGTCCCTGCTTTAGTCCAAGTTCAATATCCCGTTTTAAAAGATGCTTCATCCAACGGTTTAGCCAATAAAGCATATGAGCGGCAGAAATTACTTAACTGTAAGTCAATGTATAACAAGCACAACTAAAGCTACAAACCAAGATAAGCTCGAATGTGTCTGGAATATACAAACCAAAATACCTTACTGAAGTCATCTCCACCTTCAATAAAATCAAGATAGTTATGCCAATTTTCAAGCTCTGCAACATTGAGGGGGCGCACATGAAAATAAGGCCTTCTGATAGCTGTTTCAAATCCAATGATCTTAGAATCGAACTCTTTAGCTTTCTTATATAATTCTTCTCTAATGGCGATATACTTCTCCAACTCCTCAGCATCTTTTAAGCTTGCACTTACAGGCTTAGAAGTCTGTTCTGCACCATTTGCAGGATCTTCTCCTTCAGCATTTTGATCATCAGCTTCTGAATTTGCAGCAGCAACTTCCTCAGGAGTTCGCAACTCTGATAGAGGCCGACTGGCTACTAACTCCTTAAATCTGTAACAATATGTGACAAACTAAAATGATGTATCTAAAATGAGAAGACATATAAACAAGATAACGGTTTAAAGAAACTAATACCAATTAGATGTATACTACGCAAATAATAAATCATTCAACTAAAGCAGTCTGTTCTAGGAGAAGATAAAAGCATAACTAGATGGTTGAGTAGTGGCCAAGACATGCAATGAGTGGTCACTCTTCAATAACAACAAAAATGGAGGATTTACACCTTTCCCTCAACCCGTTTCTCCCTTTCTTCTTCTGGGTCAGCGAGACAAAAACTTAAATGTAGGAATACAACAAAGGGAAACAAAACCGAAAAATTTTCTTCAGAACATTTGCAGTTGCAGATATAGTGAGATGGACTTCTTAAATTTTTGTCTTTAAACAATGAACAACTGAATAGACTGACAGAGAAGTGTTATAAGGTCAATGCCCATCCTAGAACTGGAATCACAGCACATAGCAACAAATTCCTCGTTCATCAGAACAATAATATGGGTTAAGTAAGGAAATACCAGTGGCATATCCAACAGAGTTCAAATCAGACTACCAAAGATACCGACCTACTCTTGCTAGAAATGTATAGTTAAAAGTGGCATGAGACAATATAAATTGCTGCCTCCAAGGCATACATGCAGACTGGAATAAAAAGATGAATTGAGAAGCAAATCATTTTCCCTCAAACCGCAACCACCACAGCCAGTAGGATATTTGAAAAGCAGGAAAAAAGGGAAGCACGATCATCAATGAAAATTTTGACAATTAAGCCAGAAAATTACCCTTCAAAATAGCGATCTAGTTGCTGATTCGGGATCTCCAATAACCGTGTGTAAATTTTGGCAACACATGGCCAATCTTGCTGAGAAATTTCATACTCGATGTATTTATCCCAAAGTGGAAAGCACTGGTAATCAGTTCCAACATAAGCTAATCCTCTTTCAAATAGCCTGAAAAACAGCCAGATTAACGATTATGAAATCCAATAGGCATGCAGGTCATTCAGTCATGTATAAATGCATACAAGAGGACTAGTATCTCAAAGATAGACTCAAACAATTCCAAACAAAGGCACAAATACACTGCATTTACCTTCCTCAACATAATCTTACAGAATCCTTCAAGGGAATCATACAGACCATCTTAGCCTTAATGGTAACATCTTCTCAGCAGCCATCGTATATTGATGCACCTCAGGTGCCATGGTTAAAAAGGCAAAACTTCATGAAAAATTACACGAATAACAACATAACCCTAAGTACAACTGAAGGGGTGATGAGGCCGTGTATAAACCCAGATGGCTACTAATATAGTAGCACCAAAACCAAGGTTTTCACATCATACAACTATCTGTCTGAAATGAATTCTGTAACAAACCTTTTCGCCTTATATGTCAGTAATCACTGTTGTTAAATGTTTAATTGCGTTAGAAAGAAACATAAGATCACTTCAACGCTATTAAAATAAAGAAATAGAGGACAAACACACACACAAAGGCCAAAAATAAGAAAACAAAAAGGAGAATTACCTTCTGATAGTGTCAGGATCCCCATAGGTACTAATGGCAAATATACAGTAGTGCAACCACATGTCAACAGAGTATGTAACTCCTTGAACAGCTCTTTCATAAACCTCGGCAACTTTGTCGACCGAGCTGAGGCGTGCCTCATGATCAGCAAATTTCTTCCAATAACCATAACATAATGGAAATTCAGCTAAAAATGCATCATAAACTTTTCGAATCTTCAAAATGTTTGCCTGCAAATTGGAGAGAGGTAAGTCATTTTCCAAACAGGAGTCATTAATAAATTCATGCAGATCAAATGCAATTAAAAGCTAACTGACAAAACAGTTATAACAAGTAGCATGTATTCAAAGTAAATTCTACATCTAAAAGTTTTTATCACACAACTGCAAGAATGCCAAGGCATCAAGCTGTAGACATGACATTTGAAATAGAGAACCACCAAAACGAACATCATGACAAGCCAATTTTCATTCTATCCAGCTTACCTCAGACGTTCTCTCCGTTTCTTCTATCAGGGAAGTCCATGCATTAAAATCCAGTGAATTAGCAGTCACTATGCTCCACAATTTTTGTTCTTCTGCAGTTAGAGCTTCGACAAATGGTTCAAAGAAATCAAATTAGAAGACATATAAAAATATGACCCCATGAAAAGAACTGAACCGAAAAAGGATGAAAAGTATATTGAAGATAGACGTTTGTGGCCTTGGTACATATGAATAGAGCAGAACATGGAAATTTCGAGGGCAAAATCTAATTTAGTATCATTTTTCAAGATCCTTGAACACCTAATCTTCATGAGCTTTATTGGAACATCCCTCTAATTTCTTCAATGCTCAACAGTATAGGAAAGTTCTAATTACCAGCAATGATTTGTGAAATTTATTTGTTTGTAATTGGGTGTATACATGCACTAGCAATACGTATGTAAGAATTAGATGACAATGTGTGTGAACATGTCATGAAAGTACATAAAAATGCAACATGTGGAGCAATATACACTAACCTCATTGCAAATCCTTTCCATATAATAAGAACTGAATTCTCTAATATTTATTCACTTCCATGAAAATTTTAAACCCATATGATCTTCATATCATAAATTTAAAATACAATAACGCATATTTAAACCAATAGTTTTATATCAAATTTGAATGTTCCTTCAAAGATGGTATTGTATGAAAATTGTTAGTTACAGTTCTAAGTTTTGATTATGCATAGAAAGTTTGTGCATACAGTTCATCAGATGAATGTCTTATAGTGGTATAAATTAGTACCAGAATCATCCACTGGTTGATGCAGAGCAGCAGATTCAATAACCCCAGGATGAGAAATCCCATTTTCAGTGATAGCAACTGCTGTGACATTTCCTGTTTCAATGATGCTATTGCCATTTAGAGAAGACTCATAAGCACCAGACTGAGATGGATCCACGGATAGATTAGTATCATACGCCATGACGTTGGGGATTTCTTGCTGGGCATAGTTTACAACTGCCACATCACCAGCATTTGTATTTGACGCATAAGCTGCTGAATCAGGTTCACTGATAGAAACATCTGAATTAACTAAGTCTACTGCTGTAGACAACATGGTGGGTGCAGCTAGATCTCCACTGGTTTCAATAGCAGAAGCATCAGTGTCAGAAGCAGCCTTCATGCTAGCATCATTATAATCTACTGCAGAATGATCAGAAGCAATAGATGTTTGTGCCACCAAAGTCTCACTATCTCCCATGATGACAGATAAAAATGATTGTGCGCCTAGAACAAGCTGAAAGACGAGAAACGATCATAATGATTACTGGGAAGATATGTGAACTCAGAACATATGTGAGTACGTGATTTTTAAGCTACAGGGGATACCAGGAGAAATTCTCTAGTAGAATCTCTATAACAAAAGGTTCACAAATGAAATCGATAAGGACACTAACTTTCACGCGCTGTGACATTGAAAGTAAATTTGTTCAGAAAGAGATCTCAATCGTTAAGTACTGAATATTTTCATTCAATAGCACCCCAAAACCCAGAAAATAGCAATAGCTTATTATTAACACATCAAAAATTGCCTTTTCCTCACAGATAATTTATTACAGTAAATGCGCACGACAATTGTATGAGAAATATTTGACGCACCGAGGCAAACGGTAAATCATAAACAAACACGTCAAAACCTCAAGAGAGATATTTTCGAGAAATCTCTGTTGCGTTATGAAGATTACCATCAAGAAACAACAATTTTGGAGAAAAAATTAAACTCAAGGAGCTAAAAAAGATGAGAATCACAGATCGAGGTTGTGCTGAAATTAAATCATTCACAAAAATAAAATCAAGTGCAAAATCAACATATAAACCCCGTTTTTTACACAAATAAACCTGATACTACCTTCCAGGTTTGGTAACGAAGAAGTTGAGTACAAATCTCCGCAACACGATTTCGTGCAACCCTTAGCCGCTCCGGCTGCTGTATCAGCAAGACTTAAAACAGGCCTGGGCTATATAATAGGATATGTTCTTATCAATTGCATCGAGAGATGGGCTTTTAATTGGGTTTTATATGGGCTTATAAGTTAATCAATTTGATAAAAAATCAAAACTCAGGTATATAATTTACACCAATTCAAAAATCTACTGTATAGTTTAAAAATTCAAAATTTAAGTATATATATATAATTAATTAAATTTATTTATTAAAAAAATATAATAAAGTAAGAGTTATATAATTATTAGTCACATATTCATAATTATAGGTCACGATTTATTTATTGATAACATATTATCAAATTAAATAGTCACAGATTATTTCGAGATCACAAATCAAAAATTTTATAGGTCACAGTTTATTTCGAGGTCACGAATAAAAAATTTTATAGATCACAATTTATCTATCGATCACAAATTATATTTCAATCACAATTATCAAAATTTGATGTCACGGTTTAATATTTGGTTACAGATAACCAAATAATTGGTTACACACACCAAATATTGGATCACATACCATTGCCACTAACACTATCGCCACTGTCACTTATGACCATCTTCACCCTGTGATCATCGCCGGCACCACAACACCATCGTCACCGCACCACCAACGCAAATCGCCACCACTACCGTAAACCTCCACCCCCGCTGCCGCCACCACCAGAACACAAAAATTAACGCCAAATCCACCATCACTACCACCACCACCACCTCACTATCACCGCCGACGGCTCCACGACCACATCAACAACGATGTACAGTTTTAAACCGTCATGCCCCATAAAATCAGCTACTGCATCATGGTCCAACCACCTACCGGCTCTATCTCCAATCATCCACCCGCCACCACCTACTAATACTACCCCACAACAGCCATCGCCCCACCAACAAATCATCAAGTCTGCCACCTGACAAACACCATCCCACGCCCACACAAAATACCATCCAACAATTAAAAAAAAAAAACTGAGCCTTACCACCGTCCATACCCACGACCACCATCACAATTCTCAAACCATCAACGACCACTCTATAACCACCATCGCCGCACCAATACCACGACTAACAACCACCATTCACAAAACTGAAAATAAACAAAACACCAACAACAAAACTTTGGCTAAGTTGATCGAATCGGATGAGGAAGAAATCACCCCAAAAAACCCCCCTAGACCCTCTCCCTATACCAACACCAGCCACATACCGTGCCTGAGTTAGGCAATGCATTTGCAAACTGTAACCCCGACATTACCATTTGCAGCAGTGCTAACCTTCAACGCCGAGTGCAAAATGGTAGCATTGGGGCATCCTACTACGAACGACAACGCCTAAATTAATAGGAGTGCCTCGACTCTACTCACCGATGATGAAAGACAATAGACAGGGATTCGGTGTTTGAAGAGATCTCCAGCTGAGACTTGTGGTATGTGAGGGACCGTGTGGGTACGGTGGAATGGGGAAATTTATTTGGGTTTGGGATTTGGATGGGGTATGTTTGTTGGTTGGATAATTGCCATTTATATTTTAAATTAAAAAATCATAACCTGATTTTTGAAGAAAAATGATTATAATCTTATTTTTGAAGATGAAAATTTAAAAACAGGGGTGGATATAATTTCCACTTGGGGAAATCGGGCCCGACATTACAGTTGGACTCGTGGAAATACGGCTCTTTTAAAATAATTCCAAGGAAAAAATTCATAATTACAATAAGAATACAATTTTTAAAATGACAAAACTTTCAAAAAATCAAATGATGTGATTTTGACATGTTTTGATAAATTATTGTGACCTATAAATTGTGTTATTGTGACTTATGTCTAATTATAACTTAATATACATGACATGTTTTTTACATTCATATGACTACTTGATCTTTGAAAGAAAAATTAATGAGTGATTCGTGAAATTAAAACTTGAAAAACATTGTTTCAAGTAATTTTCTCTTCCAACAATACACAAATGCATATTCCCCACTCTAAAACTAGAATCTCATTCATTTCTTTTACTTCCGACTTCACTATTCTACCTCTTCTTCTTCTATCATCGTCGTTGCCGTCAATCCACAACGAAAGAGTCCAATGAGTCCAATAGGTGCTTTTATAGTTATTTATATGTATTGTTCCATTCCCAATCGTTTCTCATGCTTCGAGCTTCACTGTTCCCCCTCTTCTTCTGTCATCAATGTTGATGCATCCAACCCACCACGAAGAAATCAAATAGTCCAGTTGTGATGCTTCTAGGTGCTTTTATGGTTATTTATATGTATTATTCCTCACGAAGAACAAGAACACAAAAACTTACATGGAAATTAGCCTTTTTCCATGTTGGTTGATTCAACAAATTACTGTGAATTTAGCTCATTCTCTAGATTGATCTTTTCAACTTCTTGTAGTTTAATGTTGATATGAAGCAAACATATTCATTAGTTATCTTTTAATCTGCAAATCCATGATCATGTCACTGACTTGAAAAAAGAAGCTCAATGCCTTGGGAATGATTCTATGAAATAGGCTTCTCTCTTGAAGAAGAAACTTGAAGAAATAAGAAATTTTCTAGAACTATACAAAGTGAAAAGCAAATTTTCTCCCCTTTACAATCCCACCACGAACTGCTATTGTTCTTTACAGTTCAATTTCTCTAAAGCCCACCTCGAAATCTAGAATTTTGTCCCATAAAACCACAATCTATCCCAGTTGCCTGCCAAAAATATAAGAAGAGTAAATTAGAATGCAAAAGCTACACTTACACTCGGCTTAGTACGACGAGTAGTTGCTATCTAGCAAAAAGATGAGGACTACTTGAGATCTTGAGCATCTTTGGAGGATTTCATAATCTAGATTGAAGTCTTACGTGGAAATTTTTTAAAGAGAAGTCCATGCATTTATATATGGTCCAAACACAAACCCACATATTTCTGTCAATACGAAATGAGTTCAACCTTTTCTTGGCAAATTGAACATCAATATCGACAGAAAAAACCAAGGATCTTTGTTTGATAGTCGTAGGTATTATTCCCCCCATTCTCTTCTAGAGCGAGATAAGAGATGATAGCCAACAGGAAATAGGATTGTTTTTTCCTTAGAAGTTATTTCAAATGATTCATCTATCTAATCGATGAATCATAAGAAGACAATTCGTGATTCATATGTTCAATAAGAAAGAATAATCAAATTGTCTGGAGGTTCGAATCCCCGCGACAATTGGAAGGCAACATTTATGTTAGAAAGCAGTTGTCTTGTGGAGACAAAGTTATGATGCGATTTGTCGCCCTCCCGGGTATCTTGTCCGCACGTCGTAAAGGAAGGTCTACAGGAAGGAGAATTGCATTCCGAATATCTGTCCCAACTGTGTATAAGTTATGATCGCATCATAATTTACCTAGGTGGCAAATCAGGGGGGCCACCACTATAATCAAATCGAGTGTATCTAGATAGTAAGCTAGCTATCTATGTGCAAGCTCTAGGTTCAAGTCCTAATCCCAGTGTACGTGAGATTCTTAGAAAAAGAAAGATACATATAGCGGTTATTTGAATCCCATTATTTTTGAAAAATGTATTTTGGAATAGTAGATAGATAGAAGATATGTAGTTAAAAAAGAAAATAAATTTCAGGTAATTGAATTGCCTAGAAGTTATTTATATGGAAATCGTCAATTAAATGTGTTTGATTGATTTAATTTTCAACTTAGGGTCCATTTGATTGCAAAGATGGAATTGAAAACGAATTATAGGGAATTGAATTGTCAAGAAATTATTTTTCTGAGAATTGTAAATTATTGTGTTTGATTGGTATAATTTTTCAAGTGGAAAATATTAAAATAAAAATATTTTTTTGTGTTCATTTGACTTTAATTTACATGAAAATTATCAATTAAAGGGATAAATTTGACTGATATTGGGAATGAAATTTGTTTCCATTGCCAACCAAAAAAATCAAGAAAATCCTCTATCTTTTGGTGTCCATTTGACTTTGTTTTATATGAAAATTATCAATTAAAGTGAAATATTTTTTTACAATAATTCTTAGAATTTGTTTCCATTGTAAAAAAAAAATAAAAAAAAATCCATAAACAGTAGGTTGGAAAATCAAGAAAATACAATTTTCCAAGACAAGGAAGAAAATGGAATTCCATGAAAATTAAAACGTATCAAACACACAAAATTGGAAAAAAGGTGGAATTCAAATTTCATTTTCCATGGAATTCAAACCAATCAAACAGGCCATTAAAAAATATTATATTTATCCATTTTTTATTGATGGGTATATGAGAAAGAATTGATAGATATGAGAGAGAAAGAGAGAATGAATTTCCCGAAAATTGAAATCCTACTCCCCCAAAAGAAAATATTTTCTTCAATTTTGATGAAAATATGATCACGTGATCAAAATTATGAAAACATTTTTCATGAAAATGTCAATCAAATAGCACAAAATAGGAATTTGAATGAAAAAATCACATTTTCAATGAAAAATATTGACAATCAAACGTATCCTAAGTGTAGATTTGTTATTTTTACGAAGGTTGAGAACGAAAAATTTAAATTTTCTTTTAAAAAAATAAAAATAAAAAAGAGAAATGGAATTAGTCATTATGAAATCGGCCGCTGGGCCAAAAGTTTCCAAACAAGCCCTTAACTTTCACGGCCCATGTCCAAAACATCCTTAAAACTCAACAAAACCCTAGCTCCTCCTCAGGACCTCATCGATCTAACCAAACCCTAGAGTAAGAGAAAAATCGGCAGAAATGTCGAAGCGAGGTACAATCTTCTTTCAATTTTCGAATCATTTATGCAAACAAATGTTTTTTACTAACATTTTCGTTAAAATGATTTCGTATAGGACGTGGAGGATCGGCGGGGAACAAGTTCAGGATGTCGCTGGGTCTGCCAGTGGCGGCGACGGTTAATTGCGCTGACAATACCGGAGCGAAGAATCTGTACATCATTTCGGTGAAGGGGATTAAGGGGCGTCTCAATCGCCTGCCATCTGCTTGTGTTGGAGATATGGTGATGGCTACCGTTAAGAAGGGAAAGCCCGATCTGCGTAAGAAGGTCATGCCAGCTGTCATCGTACGGCAGCGCAAGCCATGGCGCCGAAAGGATGGCGTCTTCATGTACTTCGAAGGTATATTTACTCATTTCTCTGTTTACACTTGTCAATATATGTACAACTATCGTATCCTTCATCAAGTTTCGTTTAAATAATATACAGTTAATGACAGGCTAAACTGATATTGATAGGATTTATGTTTATTGAATGAATGTGAGTTTAACCAGCTCAAACAGTGGATGTTTTCAATTTGTTTTAGTTTTTGTTGATATATACTTGCAATTGTTGCATAAAATGACTGTGATCGCAAATACATGTTGCTTTTACTCTCTGGTAGAGTGTGCAAACATGGAAGCAAACGGGACAATCACATTCTGCACTCATTCACTCTCTGCAATTAGAAAAAATTGGGTTTTTGATCTATTTTGCACGTTATTTTCTAACACGGAAGCAAATTGGACAATCACATATTGCTTTTATTTGTATGTTAAACTTTATACCCTATGGTGATTAAGCATTTATGTGTTGATGTACTGTACATTGCAGATCCACATTTCTATTATCTGGAATTTGAAAAAAATTGCTAGGTTTTCTAAAACCATGATTTTACTTGAAGCTGCTACCCTTTTTGTGTATCAACTGTTATGTGACTTGCCTTTCTACAACAAGAGTTATGTTCTTTGTGTGTGGAAGAAATTGAACTTTTTCTTCATCAGATGGTGGTAATATTATTATTATTATTATTTTCCGATTTCCTTTCCCTTATGAAATTATGAAACTTGTTCCTAATCGTTGTTATCTGATCTGCAGATAATGCTGGGGTTATCGTGAATCCCAAGGGTGAGATGAAAGGTAATATTCAAGTTTCAACAATAGATAGTAAATTTCTGTATTTATTTCTTTCCGAAGGCATGTTGTGCATCTGAAATTTGTGTTTTTGCCGACGTTCCTTGTCATTCTTTTGGTCACTACTTTGTTCGTAGGTTCTGCCATCACTGGTCCAATTGGAAAGGAGTGCGCTGATCTTTGGCCTCGGATTGCAAGTGCTGCCAATGCCATTGTTTAGATGTAGAAGTTTGAAGTGGTCGGGAATTTTTGTTTTTCGAGTTCTTTTGAAGTCTTTAAGGTCTGATGTTAGAAATTTATGTGACACCTATACTAAACAAGTTGCCATTTTTGTGGAAAGTCAGATTCTTTACCGGTTTTCTGATTTCTATGGTTGTTTTTTAGTTCAATTAATATGGATTATTGCCTATATGATTGTAGCAAAGTTGTGCCATGTATGTGTTAATTGTAGATGTGTCAGCTCTCGGGCTATTCCTGTTGACTCTTCATGGTGGTACTTGCAATTCGCTTGGGAGTATGTTGAATTTGTGTAGTTTGTGTGGGTCGGTATTGCTTTTAAACAGTGACCTGACGCTTTGAGTGGGTTGTGTTTTAAAGCTACGGTAAATGGTTGGCATTTGATTCATTCAACGTTTTTCTGTCGTTTGGTATATTTTCAGTGACTCTGTGACCCCTATGGTTTGTGCTTCTAATCCGTTTGAGTAACTATATTCTCTTCTTTTACAATGACCATTGTGGATCGATATGCATCTGAATTTCCAAAAGTAGCCCGTTCCTCTTAAAGAAGCTGGGATCAATGTGCAACTCGGGTAATGAAGCAAGAAACAGATATGTTACCAAAAATAGATGCATGAAACTTGGTCGAAATAAAAGATGTTCATAGATCAAAGAAAATAATGATGAATGGCTCGTTTAGCAGGGTATTTGTTACTCGTAGAAGAATTTTATGCTGAAGTTACTTAAGGTTGCTTTCTTTGGTTAGATAACGCATTTCAAGAAAATTATTCAAATATGTTTAATATTTTTTTAGTCTCAAAAGCAGCATTTGCCTTTTAAAAGGACTTGCCAAAATGGTCCGAAGCTCAAAGAACAACAATGTTACGGCAAAAGAAATTTTATATGGTGTGGATAATGGTTATATGTACAGTTAGTTTGACAGAAACTTTGACTAATAAAAAAAGAAGGAAAAAATAATTTCTGCCAAGCTATTGTTTCATTTTCTGTCAAATTATTATTGTTATTTTTATCTGTCAAAGCATATGTTAAATTGACTGTACAAATAGCAAAATTTTTTTATTAATCGTTCCTGGATATGTACTAATTAGTAATTAAAATGGACATCTTGATCTTGTTTGTGTGGTGCTTGAATTCATGGCTTTTGTCGGTGGATTTCTAATTGAGTCAATTAGGTGACTTAATGAGTAAAAGTAGGTTTGATGTTTTCTACTCTTCTTTTCCTTGTTGAGGAACTCATTGCTTCATGCCTTCATCCTTGTTTGTTACTTGTCCATATAAGAAAAAGGAAAAGAAAGGACAAAACAGAATACCCAAGAAAAAGTAGATATATTCTCTTTATTATTTTAAAACAACTCTGGTATGTTGAATTGCACATAATTATAATTAATGGAATTCAATTAAATTCATTTTTGTACTCTATAGTGTTGTCAAGCAATGTGCACCAAATATGAAATTTGCGTTTGTGGACTGTGGGACACGAAAAAAGAATTTATTTTTGCAATTCTCAACTCTATTGGATGGAGTTGGAGGCTTTTCAAGAAGGTATTTTTAGATGTAGAGAATATGATATAAGAAAGCAAAGCATCTTTTTAGAATCTATATGCACAAAAATAAGTTATCACAACCCCATTGATGTTACAGCACAAGGATAAGTTTCTATCATATCTTCAGAAGAGGACCATAATCAGGCCCCACTGGCAAATTGACAGATTTATCTTGGAACACTTCACCACTTGTAGTGGAGGTGAAATTACACCCAAAAAGGATTCTTGATCCCGATAAATTTGAGGTGACTACATGAATAATTTTTAGGACCTTGTTACATGAACCTAATGGGCTACATCGAGGGCTATATAATGGACACGTGACATCTCGGCATTGGCTGAGGCGCCTGCTGCACCTCGGGCCCACAAGCGAGGCGCCAAGTGTCCATCATGTAGCCTATTAAGTCATCTAGCATTTTCCTAATTTTTATTACAAGATTCACGCGCGAGGCGCCAAATATCCTTTATGTAGCCCCTTTTGTAGCCCATTATGTTCATCTAGCATTTCCTAATTTTTATTACAGGATTGACGCATTGTCTTGGATCAAAAGGCTTTACCATGCTTAATAGACATGTAAATTACATCCAGCAACAAAAGTCTTATTCTCGGTAAATTTGAGTCAACTACATGAATACTTTTTGGTCAAGTGAAAGTTACGTCCAATAGAATATCATCACTTTCACAAGGCATCTCCCACGTGTTTTCATGTATTAAATTGCCAAAACTCTTTCTTCTGCAGCTATTCAGTATATGGTCCTTGTTGCTTCAACCATGAAATTTTCTCATCTTGGAAGCTTGAAGGATAAAATCCTGAAATTGAGAAGGAAAATTATGTGCAGTTGTTCTGCACTTAGATTGATTACTATTAAAAAAAGATTGCAGGAAAATTGTTGCCATGTATCATGTTCTGCAAGATTGTTGATTTGGAGGTTCAATTCACAATGGAAACAACTTCTGAGGAGGAAAAGCAACACTATACGATACAATTACGATGCTCAAAGCTACTCTCAAAACTTCGACGAAGGTCGCTCTGATGACAACCCTTCGCCCTTAGCTCCCCGGTGATTCTGATCTTAGTTATGTCCAGTGCACATTTGGTCTGCTGGACTTGAAATGTTGGATATGATAAAGAAAGAGGGTGATACTAGGTGCTAAATGTGTCCTAAATAGTTTTGATCCATGAAGGCATTAAGAAAGCTTGTTTTTTGTCTATTTGGGATACTTTATCTCTAGAATTCCTTAAGATCAAGGTTAATAGTTCTAAATAAAACTTATATTAGCTAGAAAAAGTAGCTTAGATGCTAATATATTTCAAGTTATTTATTTGAATTTGGATCATAAATAGAAAATTTTCCAGATCCCACCGACCATTTGATGAATGTTTAGAGCCCTTCTCGTCTTGTTTTTGTTTGAACTTCTTCTCATGTTGATATGCCATATCTCATCAGATCAAGAAATCAGCAACTCGGCTTGAGAATATATTAACTTTGCTTAGAACATTATAGATTATGCTGATAATTTTTGTACTGTGTCTTTTTTTCTTTGATTTATACTATGATGGTTCTGTATTGTTGACATGTTTGATATGTTGAACTAGACGGTAAACAAAGAATTAAAATCTTCTTGGTTATATATTGATTTCTGTCAAGTACTGTGTATCAAACATGCCTAAATGTGCTCGTTAGTGGTTGGTTAAGAATCAAATGTTTGTCTTGGAAAAATCATCCCAATTGTTTGATGACACTAGAAGGAATGTTTACTAAATTAGTTATTGTTTCATTTGAAAAGGAAGGTGTGATATAGCGTTTTATGGTTTTGTAGCAAAGTTCTTTGACTATTATTAAGATGTTTTAATGTATAAAATAAGCTGAACAAATCATATTTTTCGTAGTGTTTTTATGGTTTCGTAGCGAAGTCCTTGAGCTCGCTGTATCCCGAACACCATGTCCCGGTCCATATTGAGGATAGCCTTCTGCACCGGCAGTTGCTTAGAACAGGACAATAAGAAGTTATGATCAGTTGAATGCAATTATATAAACACAAAAAGAATCTGCAAAGAGAGATCTCTATTTTTGTGCACATTTTCTAATGACAAAACGGAATAAAATTAAACTTCAAGAAAGCATAGAACTAGTGGGATTAATGCCATAACCAACAGGACAAAGATTTCTGGTATAACATGATCCAGAAGTTGCACTTTTTCCACTGTAATTCACATCAGCAGGTCTCAAGTGAAGTTTGCAATTGAACAGCGATGGTTCTCAAGTAAGAATGAAATGGCATCGTCTGAAGCAATTGCATGTTGGATTGTTTTCATATTAAACAAAAAATATGTAAAAACAAAATGAAAAGACAAACAGATCCTTTAAGGAGGGAAGTCTAAGTTGTAATTGTTAGACAGCAACCTTCCATTCCTGTTCCCAATTCTCATAAAAGTACCAGCAATGTTGATTGATATTAGCAATGATGAAGGCTCCAAATCTGCCATATATCCAGCATAGCAATAGGATTATCTGTAGGAATTATTTACTGTAATTTTGCTACATTAGAGGATGTGAATGTTTCAAATATGTAAATATTGCTCCTATAAATACGTAGTAAACATATGGCTTTGGTATGATTTACCAAGCCCTTCTTATCATTTCTTTCATGGTATCAGATCCATATTTGGCTAACGTCTAATCCTACCTACAATAATGTCTTCCGCTACTACCTTCATTCCACCTAACAATCTTGTTCAGTTTGTCTCGGTGAGACTTGATGGACCATCATCTTATTTAAACTGGTCTTCCCCAGTCGAAGGTGCCCTTGATATCCATGGTCTTCTGGGTTTTGTGGATGGTACTGAACCATGCCCAGAAGAGTTCCTACCTGTTGTAGGGACTGCTGCTCCTGTTTCTAATCCGGAGTTTATCATATGGAACAAAAAAAATCGATTTGTATTAGTGTGGATGAAGTCCACGATCTCAGAGAAGATACTGTCCTTAGTCTATGGTCTCAAATCTGCTCGGCAAGCATGGCTTGCTGTGGCAAATCGTTATGCTTCTTCCTCATCCTCAAATGTGAATCAACTCAAACGTCAACTGCAAAGTCTACAGCAAGGAGGCAAAAGTTGTTCTGATTTTGTTGAAGGTGCTAAAGTTCTTGCAGACCAATTAGCCGCTGTGGGAAAATCCATGACTGATGAGGACTTAATCTCTCATATTCTGGGAGGACTCAACTCATCATTCACTCCCTTCATATCCAATGTCTATTTTGCACAACGTGAGAAGTCGATTACATTAAATGATTTCCACTCTGAATTAATTGCTTTTGAAGCCTTGCTTGAAAATCAGCAGAGAAATTTGCACAATGATCACAACAACTTTGCTATGATGGCTAACAAGTTTGGAGGAGGAAAGAACCCAAAGAAAAATAGCAGGAATTGGCAACAAGCTCATCCTAATACGACTCCTACTCTGGCAAAGAAGTTCCCTCAAGCTGCCAATCATATTCCAAATCAAATTCCTGCTTGGGCAAACGTACCTGACTTTGACCCTTATGCTTGTCAAATTTGTAAGAAAAAGAGTCATATGGCACTTGACTGTTTCCACCGCTATGACTACAATTACCAGGGACGTCATCCTCCTCAACAACTAGCAGCTATGGCTGCTCATTCCAATTCTATTCTTGAGGACAACACATGGTATGTAGACAGTGGCGCTAATCAACATATCACAACAGATCTCTCAAACCTTCACTTGATTGAGCCGTATCATGGAGATGATAAAGTAGCCGTGGGTAATGGTAATTGTTTACAAATTAAGCATACTGGTAATCTCACGTTGCAAGAATCTCCTTTGCCATTACACTTAAAAAATGTCCTTCATTATCCAAAAGCATCAGTAAACCTTTTGTCAATAAATAAGCTTTGCTTAGATATTGATTGCTATTGTATTCTAACCGGTTCTCAATTTCTTGTTAAGGACAACCGCACGGGACGAACGTTGCTAGCAGGGCAGAGTGAAGGAGGTTTCTATCCTATTCAAGTTGATCGAAAATCTATCAATAAATTTCGGTCTCATGCTGCTCTCTTAAGTGTTCGGACTACACTTAATGGTTGGCATTCGAGATTGGGTCATCCATCTTTTCAAGTCATAAAAAATGTAGTCAAGAATTTTGAATTGCCTATTTCTGGATCCTTTAATATTGAGTCTGTTTGTGAATCTTGTTTATTGGGAAAAGCAAAAAATTTACCTTTCAATGAGTCTTCCCGTATCACGTTATCAAAACTCAAACTTATTCATTCTGATGTTTGGGTCTCTCCTACACCATCTTCTGATGGTCATCGTTATTATGTTATCTTCATTGACGATTACTCTATATTTACTTGGTTGTACCCACTTAAAAATAAATCCGAAGTGCTCTCATGTTTTATGCAATTTAAGGCCCAAGTTGAAAACCGTTTCTCTTCAACAATTAAAGAATTTCAATGTGATAATGGTGGTGAATATCTCTCAAACCAATTCCAATCTTTTCTTCGCAAAAATGGTATCCATCAACGCCTATCATGTCCATATACCTCTCAACAAAATGGTTTGGCCGAACGAAAACATCGACACATTATGGAAGTTGGACTCTCACTTTTAAGTCAATCACATTTACCTACAAAATTCTGGGTCGATGCCTTCATGAAAGCCATTTACCTCATTAACCGAGTACCCACACTTGTTTTGAAAAATGCATCTCCATATGCAAAATTGTTTGAGGAAAACCCAGATTATTCTTTCATGAGAACTTTTGGATGTGCCTGTTATCTTTTATTGAGACCCTACACGAGTCATAAAGTAGCTTTTAGGAGTAAACAATGTATTTTTATTGGATACTCTTCTCACCATCGAGGCTATCGATGTTTAGACCCCGTCTCTAATAAAGTGTACATATCTCGTAATGTAGCCTTTGATGAACAAAACTTTCCAGCAAAAGGATGGACCTCCTCTACTTGCTCTGCTACTTCAAATGCCACCGTGCCAGGTATTTCATCTGATCTTGCACCCTTTTACTCTCAACTCAATATATTGTCACACCAACCACATGAAGAAGAATTACCATTACTAGCTACTTCTTCATCTAACACCACCGAACACATACCTGACTTTAGTCCTTCTCCAACAATTGAGACCCACCTAACCTCTGATGAGTCAGAAACTGAACGCCCTCCTATACTCAATCCAACTCAACATCAAATGATAACCCGATCCCAAACTGGTTCTATTCGACCCAAGCAATTCCCTGATTTTTATACATTTTATGCATCTAATCATCCTGTACGTGCATATCATAGCGTGCTTAATATTGTTGAGCCTACTACTTTTTCCCAAGCTGCTTTATCTCAGGAGTGGCAGGAAGCTATGCAACAGGAATATGATGCACTAATAGCCAATGATACTTGGGATATTGTCCCTCGTCCTGTTGATCATAACATCATCCGTACCAAATGGGTGTACAAAATTAAGCAAAAGGCGGATGGAAGTGTTGACTGTTACAAGGCGAGACTAGTTGCTAAAGGTTTTCAACAAATAGATGTGTCGATTTTACCGAAACTTTCAGTCTGGTAATAAAACCAGCAACTGTACGTGTGGTTCTTTGTCTCGCTGTATCTTTTGGCTGGCCCATTTTACAATATGATGTTTCCAATGCTTTCCTTCATGGAAATCTCGAAGAAGAAGGTTTTATTGAACAACCATAGAGATTTGTTGACCCTACTGCACCTCATCATGTCTGTCGCCTTAAAAAGGCACTTTATGGACTCAAGCAAGCCCCAAGAGCTTGGTTCCTCAAACTCTCAAATTGCCTACTAGATCTTGGTTTTCAAGGTTCTTCAGTTGACAACTCTTTATTTACTTATCACCATGGGCAGATACATGTCGCCCTGAAATTGCATATTCAGTCAATCAACTCTGCCAACATCTTCATTCCCCTACTCATATCCATTGGAAGTCTGCTAAGCGAGTCTTGCGTTACCTCAAAGGCACTGTTGAACATGGTTTGTACTTCAGCAAGGGTCCTCTAACTCTAAATGCATACTGTGATTCGGATTGGGCTGGTGACCCATCTGATCGAAGGTCTACTACCGGCTATGGTATTTTCTTTGGCCCTTGCTTAATATCGTGGTGTGCTAAGAAGCAGAGTGTTGTAGCTCGATCTAGTACGGAAGCTGAATATCGAGCTCTTGCGATGGTGGTTGCTGAACTTTATTGGATTCGCATGTTACTAAAAGACTTGAACATTCCACTTACTTCACCTCCAACC
This sequence comes from Olea europaea var. sylvestris, assembly GCF_002742605.1. Lineage (NCBI taxonomy): Eukaryota > Viridiplantae > Streptophyta > Magnoliopsida > Lamiales > Oleaceae > Olea > Olea europaea. The sequence goes on along the minus strand of NC_036258.1, from coordinate 8,603,873 downwards.
ATTTGGTGTGATAATCAAAGTGCCATTGCACTCCCTGCCAATCCCATTTATCATGCTCGTACAAAACATATTGATGTGGATTTTCATTTCATTAGAGAAAAGGTGGTAAATGGTGATGTTTGCATTCAGTACATCTCTTCAGTGGATCAAGTGGGTGACATTTTCACAAAAGGATTAACATCCTTCCGATTTCAACTGTTGAAGGACAAGCTCATGGTTTGTGACCTCCCCATTGGCTTGCCGGGGGGGGGGGGGGTTAGACAGCAACCTTCCATTCCCGTTCCCAATTCTCATAAAAGTACCAGCAATGTTGATTGATATTAGCAATGATGAAGGCTCCAAATCTGCCATATGTCCAGCATAGCAATAGGATTATCTGTAGGAATTATTTACTGTAATTTTGCTACATTAGAGGATGTGAATGTTTCAAATATGTAAATATTGCTCCTATAAATACGTAGTAAACATATGGCTTTGGTATGATTTACCAAGCCCTTCTTATGATTTCTTTCAGTAATAAGCCTTTTGATTGGCTCAGGAATGGCAGATTGGGACATTCTTAATCAACGGAAGAAAAATAATGTTGTTTCTGGTTCTGGTTTGAAGAAATACTGTGAGAGTTGGAAAATTTACTGTTGGGTCGAGCAACATAAGAGGATTTGAGGTTGTCCCTCAAGATTGCATTGGTTACATTGGAAAATATATGAGTAACTGAGTTCAAGTCAGAGCAAGGCAGACTATGAGAGAAAATTGAAGAATGTGAAGTGTATTTGAGTAGAAGTTGCTGTAATTCTTTGAAAAGGTGGTGATGGAAAAGATGAATGGATCTTTGATGTTGATGACACATCGTTCTCCACTATGTCATACTTCGAAAGTCATGGATTTGTGTAAGTTCATATCTTGGTGTTTTGCTTTTACACATTGGAGCAAAAGGCTTGGGATGGCTCAAGTTGGACATGACTCGGTCTTGTCACTAGTTGGGTCGAGCCTAGTTTGCCATTGTTTTGTTCAATCCGTCACTGCGAGGTGTTCAAGGTGACCTGAGCGAGGATCCTTGAGAGAATCCACTGTAGAAACCGTATAAAGGTTGGATATTATGGGCGGTCTGGTCTTATATTAAGGTACATGTACAACAACATTATTTTCTTGTTTTTTCCAATTATGTCTGCATGTTTTCTAGAGAATATATTAGTTAAACTTCGAATCCAACTATTTAGACTTTTAAATGAATTCTTTCAATATGATATGAGTAGAATCAAGTTGTGTTGAAGATTTGAAATTCAATAGCAAAATGAACGTTCAAGACTTCCAAAAATCTTTGCACACTGTTTCTTAAAATGTAAGCAATATTTGTTCGATGAGGATAGTATCCATTGCACTATACTAGTGCAAATGCTTTATGAGTGTGGTAAAATATATATGCACTTTGTGATGTTGTACATGAGATTCTAAACTTATTGACTTGTTATAATCGGTTCATACGTCTATTTGTCAATCGTCAAATGCATGTGCATTTGGTAAGTGCATTATGAGTTTCTCAAGTAATGCCCCAGTTTCAATAGAAAATCATACTATGTTTGAAAATATAAAATGATTAAACAACTCATGCTTTGATGTGTAAATACACGTGGTTACATATAAATGTATTGTGATGTGAGGCTTATGGTGACCCGAACCAAAAAAAACGCTCATAAGATACGAAGTTGAATTTATTTATTTATTTTTAAAGCTCCTACTCTTCTAAACTCGTTAAGTTTTTTCAACTATATTTCGTTGGCCAATAGTTAGGTTGTACAAGCCATCCAAATTTTGTATTTTATTTTTATTTTTATATTACTAAATATTCCACCAACATGGTAGTTTGATTAAGGCATTTTGAACGTTGAAGAGGTCTTCAACATTAGCAACTTGTTTCCAAAACGATAAAATTCTAAAAAAGATTAGTCAATAATAGGTCTGATTTTACGTAGTCAATTATATTTAAGATAATAAACATTCGAGCTTTCATGGTTGAAGAAAAAAAAAAAATTGAAACAATAGTAAAGAGAGTTTGTCCAAATAAATGTATTTGTCAATTTTCATTAGTGCTGGTTGAGTTTGGATCATGCAAAGGGCTGTCCTTGTAACGTCCACTTGTTTTTATGAAAGCATAATTTTGGTCATATTTCATTATATTTTCAAGGCCACACATTTTTGGGTAATTAATGAATTTCGAGAGTGGCTTGTCTTGGAGGCTCTTCGAGAAAGGATTTACCATCATAACTTTTTCTCCTGATGTATATGGAAAAAATTGTCATTTATCACGAATTGAACTCAAACCAACGTTTCTGAGCAACTAGTTAAAAAAACTTTGACTTGAGCATTTACAATTGCTTGAGGCACAATAAAATCTCGAACCATAAATTTTATTCGCCTTTTGCATTATTTTCGTTTTAAATTTCAATTTTATTAATTCCAGACAATTAATTAAGCCCCTTTTTGGGTTTCATTAAAAATAAATTTGAAAAAAAAAGTAATTGGAAATTGAATTTGAAGAATGTTTGATTAAAATAAAAAAGAGATATTTACGATTTACACGTAATATTATTTTATTAGAGAATACGTGATTGAAAATAAAAAAAAAAAAAGATTTTTTCCCCCTAAAATAACTGTTTGGGGGCTAAATTCAACCATTTAATCATCCAAAAAGGCGTTATCTAGGATAACTTATTTTCATATTTTTGTGAAATAACAGCCCATTAACTGAGAGACACGTATCCGACCAACTTTTTCCCGTCCCGGTGGAGTCCCATTTTCCCTTTTGGCCAAGTGAAAGAGCATAATTAAAATTCGCAATGTGAGGAAAGTGTGAGTGTTCGATTTTTGAGATATGCGACTGGATTTTTTGTGGGCACTAGTATACGGACAAACTCTTATTTCTTGACCTGTTGAAACACATCCCGCGATTTACCTCCATCACAAAACTCTAATGACGGAGTGGTGGGGAACCTTCAAAATTGGCGTTCAATCTTTTTAAAAAATTAAAATTCTTGGAATGTATTGTCACCTGCCCAATCAAGTGGGACCCATACACGACACTCACTAACCTTCAAAATTTATTTTTCATATTTCTAAATCAATTTTATATTTTTTGTTTATAATTTCATTTTGCGATCTGCTCAATTATACATATTTCTTGTATTCTTGATTATTATTCTTTAATTTACTCTCAGTGACGCAAAGATTTTATCGAGCTAAAGCGGTTGAAGGTCCAACTCGTCTCTCAATTCGATGAATAAAATTACTTTACTTTCAAATAATTTTAATTAACAGTTATAAAATAACATGAAACTTATTTAAAAATAGAATTACTTCTACTAGCAATTTTATTTTATTCAATATAAGTAAATAAAAATAATATATAATAATTCCCACCAATTTTCATTTTCCACAAATATTCATTTCTTAAAAAATCTTATATAAATGTTAAAGAACTCAAAGTATTTCATTTTTATTTTATTAAAAATAACTTTTTAATTTGAAGAATTAAATTTCTTTTTAGGCCCCGTTTGGTACCCATTTTTTTTAAAATGTATTTTTCTCTCTATTCTTTTTAACAACACATTCTTTATTAAAATAATATTATACGTAAATAAAATTTTTTCCTTATTTTTCAACCACACATGTCCCATCATTTTACTATTTTAAAATGAATTTTTACATGAAAATGAGTCCCAAACACCTTCTAATAAATAAGAGTTGTATTTAACCCTATTTGTATTTTTCATTAAAATAATATTACACGTAAATCAATTTTTTTTCTTTTAATCACACGTTCTCCTTCAATCACTACATTTTTTTTTTCACTCAAACAGGACCTTAATTTTGCCAGTTTTAATCAACTCAAAGTGACAAATATCTTACATGCGCCAACTGACGGGCGTGCTTAGAATTATCCAAGAGTATTTAAATAGAGTTTTGCTACACGTACATTGGGGTTGACACTCTCCTCACATTGGCGATTCCAATTTTTTTTTTTTTTTATTATTGTTGTGGGATACATCCTCTCAGGGATTCGTATATCGGAGTGTCAATCCTAGTGTACAAATAGCATTTTTCATATAAATATCACAAAAAGTAGAGGCAAACAAAGGCAGTTCAATTCTTTTGGGTACTCGCTGGTGATGGAATCCCCAAGAGCCAGTTAGAATTTACACACCGAAAACACATACTTGCGTGCATGGGCAGAGCCAATGCATGTCCAGTGCGGTGGACTTTGGTTAGAATTAATTATTATTATTATTTTTTTAACCCACTTCTAAAGTTTCAAATATCGAATATCTATAGTCTTTTTCTAATATTCGATGTCCAACTCATAGAAAGAAGTCCTATTAGACCAATTTCCTCAAAATTCAATTGACTCAAATCCATTTATTAATTTGAATCAATCCAACTCTTTGTCTTACACTGTGGCAGTTTCGATTCGCACATAATATTAAAACTCGCAAGGAAGAAGTGAAATATATAAATTACGTCGCTTTTAATTTTATCGTCCTATAATTTTATTTTTTTTAGCATTTAATGACCAAAACCTCTACATTTGACCCTAAACTAAAATCCCGGCTCTGCACTGCTTCCGTGTGTATCTATCTATGACCAACTATTATGGGCGTGTCGTAGATTTTTAATCCCACAAGAATTTGATTAAGAGCTGTTCCAATCTCATTTGCTGATTCTTTTTTGCAATTTTAGGTAAGAACTTCGATACCCTTTTGATATGTACGCAAAATTGCATTTTCTGTAATTGTAAACGGTAGATGCTATTTTTCCAATGACGACCCACGTCGATTTTTATTATCTTTTGAAGTGGTGTTGATAAAATATTCATTTGATTCTTTAAGTTAAAGAGTTTTTATATTTATAAAGGCAAGATTGAATTATATATATATTTTTCCATCTTTCTTTTTGTTTTATGTCTGCATACAATTTAATTTTATTTAAGGTTTTGTATAATTAATTTCGCTTTTAGGTCTGTCGGAATGATATGATCGTTGGAGGTTGGCATTTTTTAGTAAAGATGAGAGCTATATGCAGATTATCTTAATGTAGAATTACAGAAAATATGAGAGCTCTAATTAACAGAAATTAAATCTATCACTATGATATTTCCTCAAATACATTGGCTCCTGTGAATCCATCCAATTGTTTTAGGCGAGTTCACAAGCTACTAATCTTGAGGTCTAAGAGGGCAAATGATTAACAATTAATGATTAAACTTTTCATGTAAAATTGTCTATATTGTTATCATACTATTATATTACGACCTTAGGACATAATGCAAAAGGAATGACCACTGGTTAAATTTTTAGATGAATCTAATCACGTCCAGTCTAGTGTATGGTTCATTGTTCTGCTATTTTTTATCTTTGCGAATTGCCATAATGTTTCATTCATACCCAAGACAATCTCGCAAGACATGAAAACCAACCAAGACAATCTCATCTCATATCTCAATCAACTAACAATGGGACATCATTTATTTTGCCTCATTCTGTTGATTCTGAACTCCCTCGATCCACAGCATCAAGTCATTATAACAAGGAAGATAACAACCCCTCTTGGTGTAAAGATTCACTGCCTGATTTTCTTGATTATCCTTTAAGTACCTCTGTCCAGAATAATAAACTAGAAAGGATTACCTGCAAAGGTATTGCCATTCCATCTGAGGATCTTACTAAGCATGATGATTGCAGGAATGGGCTAACCAGCTTCTCACTGATAATGGTGCTTTGACTTCTGACTGGAATGAGCTTCTTGCTGATGCAAGTAGTGCAGATCCAGAACCAAAGGTTGATGCTATTTTCTTTATGCATCCACTGTTCCTTCTTACATATTTTTTTGGTGTACAATAGAGAAAATGAAAATTGACTGGGTTCTTGGTCCTTGTTCTTTTAATGCAGGTACCTCATCATATGTCCATCCAATCTGTTAACAAATTTGTCAATACAGCAGCCCAATAAACAGCTCCCAGCTACACCTGGAGAAACTTGCTTGGCTGTTGCTCAGTCATCCTCTGCAAATTGTGCTCAAGACAACCAACGAATGCGTTGGACTCCAGAACTTTATGAAGCCTTTGTGGAGTCAGTCAACAAGCTTGGTGGAAGTGAAAGTAACGCTACCAGTAAATAGTCATTTTATATAAAATATTCACCAGCAATTCATATCACTTGTTCTATTATTGACCACAGGAGCCACTCCTAAGAGTGTCCTGAAGCTAATGAAAGTTGAAGGTTTGACCATCTATCACGTAAAAAGCCACCTACAGATTATGTTCCTGTGTCATGACCTTTTTCTTAACCTGCATTGCTGGATATCTCTATCTACTCAATGTGGAATCTTTTGATAAGACTCCCACTTCCAATAAGATTTGCTCATACAAGGTTCTAGAGTGTTCCACTGGTTGGTTAGCAAAAGGGTAAAAGGGGGAATAGAAATATTGTAGAATAGCTGTAAATGTAACAGTGGGGAGCTGGGGGATTTAGTCAAGTGATTAGTTGAGAAAAGAGTGGAGAGTACCAAGGCATCTCGAATAGCTAGGAAATTATCTTTTCAATTCTTTCATTTCATCAATTCATATACAATTGTTTTACATTCCCCAATTCAGTGCATAGAGATATTTTACAAAATACAGCTTCAGTTCTCTTCAAGCAGATGCCCAGCCTTCGGTAGCCGAGAGTTTCAATCTGCAACTTTCAGTTCTACGGTAACAATCAAGGATCTTATCATCTTTTTCCTGAACTGCAGAAATATCATACAGCTAGATACAAACCAGAGATAACAGAAGGTGTGCATTTGCAATAATTTTCATGTTTCGATTTATTTAGTTTCATATTGCAGTTGGTGCTCTAATATTCAGAAACAACTCCATTTTATGTGCTGAAGTTAATAACTCTTACTCCAGTAATTAATGCCACTCTGTGTAAATGCCTTTTGTAGTTCTATCTATTAGAATTGTGATTATGACAAATTTCGATACATATACAATTTATCTATCTATACATATACCCACTGACACACCCACATACATATATTGTAATATAATAAACTAGATTGTCAGGTACTTAAATATTAAAGTTAGAATTGAGTATATTACAGCAATTCATATTTTTATGTTGCTACATTACTAAAAAAGTATGTTTGCGACACAATTTTAATTCAAAAGTCTTTCCTTCATAACTCTTGAACTTTAATACATCACACTGTTTCACTTAGCTTAATTATGAACAGAACTTCTTCAATGATATCTCTGGTTCATGATTGTCATTGGCTTTTTGATGATAATCTTTAATTCATATTTTTGTTTTATGTTATGATAAATATGAAGAACGATCTTTGCGTCACTTAGGAAACATTTTTTTTTTCGTTTGTTTGCAGAATCTTCAGAAAAAAACCGGCCTCTATCGAAGATCTATCTACTCTAGATGTGAAAACGTAAGTTACTTCTTTTACTTAAATTCATGCCTTATAGTTGATGTAATTTTTGGAGTTCAATAATCATTTGTATCTATCTGATCCTCTGGGCATGATATTTAATATTTTCAATGTTACTCTTAGTTTATATATGTTCCTTTTAATTGGTTTCTTCCGATTTTCTAGTTTTGCACGTGTGTGTAGGATGATGAGCCTCCTTTCTTACACTCAACTTCTTTTAATTTTTTGAATGGAGATGTGCCTGTTTCTTCTTTCTATTGTGTGATTATTTTCCTTGCCTAGTGCAACCAGTGACTAGACAATTTGACAACTACGCATTTGCTCTATTGTCTTCTCCCAGTTGTTCTTGTAGAATAACATGGATGATTGGTAAACATTAATTTCTATTAGAAATTGTCAAGAGAATAGGATTAGAAGACCATCAATTTCTAAATGAGATTGAAGGAGGATGGTGATGATCTATGACCGTGAAATAGAATTAGACATATTTATAATGTATATTGTTAGTAAACTATGGATGTCTGTTGTGCTAAAGTTACATAGTATTCACAAACACGTCGGCAGCTGGAAGATTAATGAGTGACTCGTGTGTGTGGACAATCTGGAACTAGCAAATATATTGTGGTTTCAACAAGAATTGTGCAACTTGTCAAATTTTGGAAGTTAAATATCTTAGAAAAGTTGCAATGATGGATGCAATTATAACTGAGATCAGTTTCCATTTAGTTTTCCATCCCTCTATGTTTTATTGCTGATTGTGTGCACTTTGGTTTTCGAATAGGGGCATTGAGATCACTGAAGCATTGATAATGCAAATGGAAGTTCAAAAGCGGCTTCATGAGCAGCTTGAGGTATGAATTCGCACGGCATATTGGTTTTAAATTGAAAGTGGCATATAATATAGGTTAAACCCATATTAGGTTCCTAAGTTGTATGTGTCTGATGTTTAATATTTAATGCTTCTTGCAGCAATAGAGAAATATATACTAATGCAGTCTTGTATTATTGCTATGTTTGACAATTTGCTGAGAGATCTTGTTCTTGTGGATAATATCGTAGTAAAATATCTTTCACGGGTGGCACAGTTTCTGTCTTGTTTGATAAGTTCCATAGTGTCATTATTGAGGTCCCATGAATCGAGAGAATCATAGGATGATAAGTCGTTCTTCCCCCTTACAAGAGCCTCTGCTTCTGTTCTCTTAGATGATACAGTGTTCAGTGCAAATGGAAGTGAACTGAAAGGGAGAATATGAAGAAGGAAAATAAAGGCTATTCTTAATCCTTCCATGCTTACTTGTCTGGGTTTCATTACCCTTTTCCCCCTTCTTCTTTTATAAGAGCATAGAAAAAGATGATGTGACAAATATGTTGGCAAGTCAATGGAAATAAATTGAAAGAAAGAAAAAGGAAAACTAGAATGCAAATTGTGTTTTGTGCTTGTGTATCCGTGTATTTTGCTTCAATTTGGGGGTAAACCTTTGATGTTGATGTTTGAATGCACATAATGAGATATCAAAGCAACAATCTAAAGTCTTAAAATCATAATTTTTAAAAAATTTCCATAATTTTCACTTTAGTCCTTAAAATTTCTTGAATTTGCTAAATTACTCAAAACTCGATTTTTCTCCAGTAATAATTTATTAGTATTATTATTTCATAGTCTAATAATATATTCTCAACCAACATATTAATTTGCACTTAGGCTCCCAAACTCTCTAAAATCATGTTAATAGACTCAAAAGCTTCTTAAGTTGCCATATATGCTACTTATCATATTTGTAAAATTTTGGGGTTTTACAATATACTTCTAAATCATTGCATCTTGGCCAATTACTTCATAATGATGTAGAAGTGGACCATATGTGAGAGAATTAATAAACGGTACGAGGTATTCAAGGTCTTTGTTTATTTTCTTTTTCATGATAAATTTTGTGCTCCAGTTTTAGAAATTGTTTTTTGTGTATAGGCTTTTCTTTATTTTCTTGGTAAAACAGAAAGTCTATATATACACATATTCACCATATGCAAGAAATTGCATTTTCTTAGAGAAATTGCTTCATCCTTTTTTGACGTGTACGTTTCCTTTCATTCATTTTAATGATCTACATATGTTGGAAATTATTTCACTAAAAAGCAACTCTTCCTTGCTGTGTGAAGCTGTGTCATCATTAGGATGAATTCTTATGGGCGTTGGCTTGTGTTCTCAAATTTCAGCTTATAAGTAACTTAAATTGTTACTTTGACTGTCATAAACATAAAAATGAAGCCTCTTTATACATATGAAAGAAAAAGATGATGTGACAAATGTGCACGCAAGTTAATGAAAACAAATAGAAAGAGAAAAAGGAAGCCTCATTTTTCTGTTTGATATGTATATTTGATCAACAATTATGTTCGCTTAAATTAGGTGAAACTCGGAAGACTAGAATGCAAATTGTTGTCAACAGTTTTCGGATTTGAATGTGTGATGAGAAAGTAGACTATCACATGAATCTCCATCATACTTTGAGATATTCGTTCCAAGACGAATGTTAAAAAATATACTATATCTTATTGGGCTTAATGTTTAGCCCTTTTGTGGTTGATATTAATGCCTTCTAAGGGATTCAGTTCTGGAAGATACAAAGGAGAGAAAATTCTTGGACTTGATAGTTGAAGACAACATAATAGAAAACTAATTCAATAAAAACATCAAGAAAAGATGTGTGGAAATTAATGATATGTGAAAAGGAAAGCTACTTGAATGCAAAGAATAAACTGCAGCGAATATTTATATAATATTTACATCCATGTCGTTGACCCACAATTTGTTGGATTCATGATTTAAACTAGGGATATTTTCATAAATGTCACTAAATTTGAAAATGCACAAAAAAATAAAAAAAATTCATATTCACTAAAGATGGTAAAAAATGTCACTTTTTTGGCGTGAAAGGTCCATATTATCCTTAGTGATACGTTTTTAGGAGCATTTAATGCTTGATTTGAATGTCGTTAATGTTGTGATGTGATAATTTGTTTTGTATATTATAAATTTTAGAGATATGATTATTATATTGGGTAATATGAATTTTGGTAAAAGAAAAAAGAATTTAAAAAGTTTAAAAAAAAACACGTAATTTCTTACCATTTACAAATCCTCACTTCTTATTCATTTTCTTCATTCCATCATCAAGAAAATATTATTATTGGATTCATTATCCATTTTTCAGAGGTTAGCTATTATAAATTATTTCTATTTTCATCTTATAGCTTACTATTTTAAATGTGAAATAGAACATGGTCATATTTATTTGAAATTTTTGAAACTCTTAATTGATTTGTTTGACTCTTGATATATTTTTGAAGGGAAAAGATATCAACATCCTTTAGAAAATGTGAAGGATTCCATTATTAATGAAGTATTAAGTTGTTCCTTATTTACTTTTGGGAAGATATTGTGCTATTGTAGTTGAGAATTTATTATCACTATTAATGTTTTGAATAATTTCTTTCAAGGTACCAAATACATTTTATCAAGCTTCCTGATAGTTCCAACAGTACAACTATCGAATTCAGCATTTTGAAACCGTCATATTAGACATCTCAAATGTCGAATTTGATATTTAGAAACTGTCGGGACATGCATTTCACATTTTGTTATTGAATAGATTTAAATATTCAAAAGTGTTACTTTCATGCTATTAAATGTCGACATATTGATTGTGTAGAGTTCTTACCGTTGCAATCTCAACTTTCAAGTATTAGTAATCATTTGAGATTTATCGTGTCGCATGAGGGAAAAGTTTGTTTATGTGGATAACGAATGGAAGTGGAGAGTGGACAAAATCACTTTTATTTTAGTTCCAACAAGTATTACCCTATTTACTTGTTATGGTAGAGTTGACCATAACTGGTCCACGTGTTCCAACCTCATTCTAACACAACTCATGTAAATAAGCTTGATGTCTGAAAGTAGTTGAAGTTGTATTTTAAATGTTCCCTCGATAGCATTGTATATTCTGAAATTATATTATCATTTTTATTTTATTATTGTTTGCAAACATTAGTTGTGTTTAAGTTCACAAACAAAATAATTATCTAGACAAAAATTGCATACCATCTCGTCGAAAGGTTTCTATCATTCTCAACAGATGGTTGTAAAGTAGAAAATTTGACTATAAAAAAGATGTATAAGGGACATGATATTCCCTAGCACATTCTCAACTTACATTATTATTAACATTTTATTATCGTTTGCAGACATTGCATAACATCCTGATAGTTAAATTATCGATCCCGATAGAAGGTTTATGTCATTCTCGATAGTTGGTTGCGAAGCAGAAAATGTAACTAGAAATAAGATGCATAAGTGATAAGCTGTTATAGAACATCTGATAAATACGTTACCATATTTATTCCTGTCAAAACTATAATATATAACTCAACAATTTTTCTTGTGCTAATCGAACAATCCAACAAGTATGAAAAATAAGAAATGATAAAACCAGGGGCGGAGCCCCATTAGGCCCAGCCCGCACTGAACTTTTGGGCTCCATTAGGCCCAAATTTTTTTTTTGTTAAAGCCCTATTAAGCGATTTTGCCCAAGCCCCAGCCCATTTGCCTCAGCCCATTACCCGTACCTACTACCCAGACCCGATTTCATTCCAAATTTCCAATCAAACCGTATTCCTTCAAATCACAAATCACAAATCACAAATCAAAACAAAACCAAACCCTTCTTCCTTCTTCGCCTCTATCTTTGCCGTCGAGTGTCGACCGGCCGCCGAATCGCCGACCCTTGCTGCACAGCCTGCACTCCAACTCGCCAGACGCCGGCTTCTAGACTGTAGTTCCCGTCCAGTCCACAGTCCACCGCCAAGTGCCAACTGCCGCGACCGCGAAGAAGAAGTCCGAAACTGGAGAACAGGAGAAGCCCGATTGCCCGAAGCTGCCGGAGCCTAAAAGAACGAAGAAGCTGTACAATAAAAAGATAAAGGCGAACTGGCGAAGCCCAACCCGCTGCGAAGTAAGTTTGGAGTTTAATGTGGATTTTCAGTTCCTTGATCAGTTGAATCGTTGATTGAAGTTTAATGTGGATTTTCACTATCTATATGACTATATTTGTCAATTGTCATTACTTTCTTTCTGCTGATTTTTGATTGTGAGAATTGAGAAATGATTCTGTATTTCTGTTGACTGTTGAGACTTGAGAGGTTATGGCCGGTTTTCATTATTTTATAGCTCTGTTTTAATCTTGATGGGGGTAGAATCGGTAGAAATAGAATGGTAGATTGCTTGGTTTGGTATTGGTAAAATCAAAATGAAGCACTAGCTTATGGGAAATGAAACAATGAATACAATTTGTGGCTTCAATATGTGCAAGTGTGCAACTGAAAGATGTTTATATGTATCATGTGTGCAGTATGCTGATGCTCAACTGAAATTGTGAATTGGATTGTGAAATAGTGTAAAATGTAAATTGCATTGTGAAATTGCGAATTGGAAAGTAAATTGATATTGTGAAATTGGATTGATAATGTGAAATTGTGAATTGGATTATGAAATGTGAATTGCACTTGCGAATTGAAATTTTGAAATTGTGAAGTTATGATCCTTTTTGTTATATTATTCTCACTCACTTCAAGTAATAATTGGATATCAAATGTTTAAATCCAGATATCAAATGAATAGATACTTTTAGCGAAAAAGGAACGTAGATAGTGTTGGTGACGGGGCATCGAATAATGTGGATGTTGATGAGGGGGTATCGAATAATGTGGAGTTTGATGTCACAAAACTTCCAACTGATCCTGGTCTAAGGATACCCATTTTGAATTACAATGCTAACATCCGAGATGAAGTTCGAAGAGCATATATGTTAAAGGGTCCTTGTCAGCCCCAAAATCATGACTTTCCAAAACGACAATTTGGAGTAACAATTAGACGATTCAATCATTCGTGGTTTAAAGAGTTCGGTAGTTGGTTGGAGTACAGTGTAGAGAAGGATGCTGCTTATTGTTTGTATTGTTATCTTTTCAGAACAAGTTCTGGAAAGCAAGGTAGAGGTGAGTCTTTTGTTGGCGAAGGTTTTACATATTGGAAAGATAAAAAAAGGCTTCATACTCATGTTGGACTTCATGATAGTGCACATAATCAAGCTCGCATTAAGTGTGAAGTGTTGATGAATCAAGAGCAACACATTCAATCAGTTTTCTACAAACAGTCAGAACAAGCAAGAAATGCATATGTCACATGCCTTAATGCATCCATTGATTGTGTTCGAGTTCTTTTGCGACAAGGGCACTCATTTCGAGGTCATGATGAATCTGAGGATTCTTCCAATCCAGGTAACTTCTTAGTGCAATTGCAATTTTTGGCTGCTCATAATGAAGCTATCAATGCCGTTACATTGGGAAATGCTCCTTACAATTGCAAATTGACATCACCTGATGTTCAAAAGGATATAGTAAATGCTTGTGCTATTGAAACGATCAATGTTATTATCAAAGATGTTGGCGACTCACTATTTTCTATTCTAGTTGATGAATCTTGTGATGTGTCAATGAAGGAGCAAATGTCTATTGTTTTACGTTATGTAGACAATAGTGGGCATGTCAATGAACGCTTCATAGGGATTGAACATGTTACAAGTACCACGGCTCTATCACTTAAGACTGCAATTGATAAGGTATTTTCTAGATATAACTTGAGTATGTCTAGATTGAGAGGACAAGGTTATGATGGAGCAAGTAATATGCAAGGTAAGTTTAATGGTCTGAAAACACTCATTTTGAAGGAGAGTCCATGTGCCTTTTACATTCACTGTTTTGCTCATCAACTCCAACTTGCGCTTGTGGCTGTAGCAAAGAAGAACATCCCTATTACTAATTTCTTTCGTGTGGTTGGGAACGTGATAAATACTGTTGGAGCATCTTCCAAGCGTTGTGATCTTTTTCGAGAAAAACAATTAGACTTTATTGTTGAGGCATTGGAAAAAGGTGAGATTTTAAGTGGACGGGGACTTAATCAAGAAACAACCCTTCAGCGCTCTGGTGATACACGATGGAGTTCACATTATAATTCTTTGGTCAGCTTACTTGCCATGTTCTCTTCTGTTTTAGATGTACTTGCAGTGATTGTTGAAGATGAATCTTGTTCTTGTGATCAAAGATCCGATGCAACAAATTTATTGGAGTTGATACAAAGATTTGATTTTGCATTTAATCTACAGTTGATGAGAAGTGTGTTGGCGATGTCAAATGAACTGTCAAAAGCATTGCAAAGAAAAGATCAAGATATTGTGAATGCAATGCAATTGGTGAGATTGTGCAAACGAAGACTCCAAATAATGAGAGATGAAGGGTGGGACTCCTTTTTTGAAGAAGTATGTTCTTTTTGTCAACAACATTACATTCATGTACCCAATATGGATGATATGTTTGTACGCCTTGCAATTCGTGGTCGCCCTCAGCGTAATTCTCCAGAAATTACAAATTTACATCATTATCGAGTAGATTTGTTCTACTCTGTCATCGATTTACAATTTCAAGAATTGAATGATCGTTTCTCGGAGGTAAATACAGAGTTACTCCTTTGTGTAGCTTGTTTATGCCCACAAGATTCATTTTCTTCTTTTGACAAGAAAAGCTTAATTAAACTTGCTGAGCTTTATCTATTAGATTTCTCTGCAGTAGATGGCATTGTACTTAGTGATCAACTTGAGACTTATATTTTGGATATGCGCTCTAACAAAGAGTTTGAAGGGTTGAATGGCCTTGGTGATCTTGCGGAGAAGTTGGTTTTGACAAAGAAAGATAAGGTATATCCATTGGTTTACAGACTTTTGACTTTAGCATTGATTTTACCGGTTGCTACCGCTACTGTGGAGAGAGTTTTTTCTGCAATGAACATCGTAAAGAATAGATTGTGCAATCGGATGGGTGATCAGTGGATGAATGATAGCACTATTATTTATGTAGAGAGAGATATATTTTTGAAACTCGATAATGAAGTTATTGTACGACGATATCAAAATATGAAAACTCGCAAGGAACAAATTTAATATATAAATTATGTCGTTTTTAGTGTTGTTGTAATATTGTTTTAATTTTTTATCATCATTAAATCTATGACCAAAACCTCGAAGTTCGGCATCGAAAAATGATGCCCGCACTGAACATAAATCCTGGCTCCGCCCCTGGATAAAACGTGTA
The DNA here is from genome assembly GCF_002742605.1 of Olea europaea var. sylvestris. NCBI lineage: Eukaryota > Viridiplantae > Streptophyta > Magnoliopsida > Lamiales > Oleaceae > Olea > Olea europaea. The sequence continues at coordinate 8,588,207 of NC_036258.1, read as the reverse complement.
ACCACGTGTGGATGCAACCACCAAATCATGTTTATAACCACATTCTTGGAGGGAAGCAAAATGAGGTCATTTAGTACATTGTCACAAATCAATTCTAAAGTAGTATTAACAAATTTCATCTCACTATTTCTTTTTCCGTTCCTTGGTGTATGGAGTCCTAGTAGATGTTGCAGGAAATTGAATGTGTGTTGATAACTGCCTCTTTGTGCTATTAGCATCATTGCTTTCGATGGGTATGTTGGCCGTCTCCATCATGCTACAAGCTGAGGGAAGATTCTCGTTGTCCAAGCATGAAACTTTGGGCTATATGGCTCCATCTATTTGAAAACAAAATTTGTAATACTAACCAACATGAGTTCATTATTTCTAGTTTGCAAACTATGAAATGAGGTGAGAGTATTTAAAATCTTGAATTTCTCATAATTAACGTACGTATTGTTCATCTCTTGGTTTTCACTAGGCAATGGACCCTCATGATTATCCGAGCACGGGTTGATACCTTCTCCATCTAATTGAAAACAACAATTACAATACTAATGGACATGAATTCAATATTTCTAGTTTGCATATTACGAAATGAGATGAATATATTTAAAATTTTGAATTCTTCAAATGTTAGTGGGAAATACACGTCAAAGAAAGCACAAAAAAAGACAAACTATAATGTTCGAGAAATACTGCCTCAAATTATCAAGAATGATAGTTCATATCGAAAGATGACTCATCTGTCGAGAATAAATGAAACGAACTGTCAGGAACGACAGTTTATTGCGACTAATGGGTCACATAACTGATCTACCGAGAAATTCTCGTGTGTCAAGAATTCATAACTGTACAGACTTTAATTTTAACAAATTAAATAGTTCGCTTAGAATATTCGATACCCATGCCCAACGTAGAAAAATATAATAAATAAGTTAGGCTGAAATGATAAGTATAATACAACAATCAACTTCCATAAACCAAACAAATTTAGCAAAATATGAAGTAAAAAATTGACAGAACTTGAAATATTTTTTTAGGAAAATATAAAAAAATTCATAAATAACACCCCAAAAAATCTAGCAAAAATCAAAATCCCAAAAAACATATAAACCCCAAAAAATGGAGAAATCCAAACTACTTGTAAATGTACACTCCAGTATTCTAATTCTTCTAATTCATAAACTTTGTACGTGTTTGCATTTAGGTCCAATCTCGGGTTCAAGCTCATAAAAGTAAAATAGACTAATCTCAGTCCAAGTCATCAATACAATAGTCAAAGACCTGAAATCATGATTCTTAATTTTTTTTTCATAATTTCACTTTAGTCCTTAAATTTTTTAGAATTTTCTAAATTACCCGAAACTCGATTTTTCTCAAGTAATAATCTCTTGATATTATTATTCATAGTCTAATCATATAAACTAATGGGATGCTTATTCTAATTTGCCTTAGGCCCCTGAACTTTCTAAAATTATGCTGATAGACTCAAAAGCATCTTAAGTTGCTATATATGCTACGTATCATACTTGTAAATTTTCGGGATTTACAATACACCTCCCACTCATTGCATTTCTCACAAATTACTTCACAATGATGTAGAACTGAACAATATGTGAGAGAATTAACAAACCAGTATGAGGAATTCAAGGACTGTGCCTAATTGATTATTTTCGTTTTTTGTGATAAATTTTGTGCTCGGATTTAAGAAATTGTTTTTTGAGCATAGGTTTTTCTTTATTTTCTTGGAGTAAATAGAAAGTATATACATACAAATTGACCTTATACATGCAATTGTATTTTCTTGAAACGTGAAACGCCTCATGATACTTTGGGATAGTCCTTTCAAAATGTATTTACAAAATATTTCATGTCTCAAGTTGTATTGGTCTTGCACAGTAAAGACCTTATGTAGCTCAAGTCAGTCGAAATTAGTTAGAAACACTATATGGTATTGGTTGGTAGGTGAACAACATGTGTAGATCACTTATGATTAGACAATAATATATGTCTCTTGAAGAATTTAATTAATTACAAAGATGAGTTTAGGTAGATATTAGGTTTCATTGTGCAATTAGGATTAAGTGTCAAAAAGCTATTTGAATGATAGTCTTCGGTAAATAGAGCCCCTTCCACTTTAGAATTAATTTGCCACGATCGGTCTAGTAGAATATGACACCCATCAAACTGAACAAGATCACAAATAACTTTTTGATTTGTGACAATTTTCAATTGACAAAGGTACCTTACAAATTTGAGTCAGCTGAATATGCGAACCCCTCCCAATCCATTCATTGGATGTGGATCTGAGTGTGGTTCATTTGGTAGATTCAAATGATGTACTAGCTTCTTCATGATCAGATTCTCACAACTACAACTATCTATGATCTGATTGCAAACAACATCATTGGCTTGAAAGATCTTTTCACGATAAGTTAAATCTTCCTGCTTGGATGAGCACAAGACTTTATCCACATTACATATTGAAATCTCCTTGTTCTTTTCCACAAATTTCATCCATATACTCTTCGTCTTTCTCTTCCTTATTTTTGACATCCAATTTGCTTTCTTTTACTACAAGTCTCCTGTTATTTTCTCTTTGAACTACACGCTCAGTAATCCATTTATTATTGATTGCCAGTTGTTCTTTCTGCCCATTGTTTCTAACACCCTGTAGAAACAGTTGACAAATCTCTTCAATCTGAATAGTAAGATTGTCAGTCCGTCGATTTGTTGCATCCAAATATGCCCCAGTAGCTAGTACATCACCCATCTTTATGAATCAAAGATATAGAGAAGAGAAAACTGGCTCTAATACCACCTGACGCAGGATGAAAACGTGGATAAAATAAAATTGTCTGGTTCAAAACACAAGAACGAGTGTTTGCTCGAATTTCGTTTGAACGGATGTGATACTTATTTGGAATCCATCAAATAAATATTGAAATTCACCTATAATTAAAAAATTGAAATATCTTATTAATCAAGAATCAAATAGTGAAATTGAATTATGAAAAAGTGTACAAAGCTCTTATCTAGGCAAAATTATCCCCTAATCTTACTAATATAAGGAGTCTAAAATAAGAAAACTAGTAAAATCCTAATCTAATTGAAATTTATATTCTAATCATTAAATAAACTATAGTCCTAATTAATTAAATAAAAGATAAAAATCATATCACTACTATACTTAGAAAAGATAAAGACAACTAGAAAACATAGAACTAGACAGAAGTTTCCTAGTAGAAAATAATGTTTATCTTATTTCTTTTATTTCGTAATTGGTTTCGGATTTTCTCTTGGTATTCTCCCCCATTATTCCCTTCCACTTCAAAACAACTTGACCTTTAGTTGTCATCATGATACAAAGCATTATTGAAGGAAAACTCAATGCTTAAATTTGTAATGGTCGGAAAATCTTTCCCTTCCACTTTAGAATTAATTTGCCACGATCGGTCTAGTAGAATATGACACCCATCAAACTGAACAAGATCACAAATAACTTTTTGATTTGTGACAATTTTCAATTGACAAAGGTACCTTACAAATTTGAGTCAGCTGAATATGCGAACCCCTCCCAATCCATTCATTGGATGTGGATCTGAGTGTGGTTCATTTGGTAGATTCAAATGATGTACTAGCTTCTTCATGATCAGATTCTCACAACTACAACTATCTATGATCTGATTGCAAACAACATCATTGGCTTGAAAGATCTTTTCACGATAAGTTAAATCTTCCTGCTTGGATGAGCACAAGACTTTATCCACATTACATATTGAAATCTCCTTGTTCTTTTCCACAAATTTCATCCATATACTCTTCGTCTTTCTCTTCCTTATTTTTGACATCCAATTTGCTTTCTTTTACTACAAGTCTCCTGTTATTTTCTCTTTGAACTACACGCTCAGTAATCCATTTATTATTGATTGCCAGTTGTTCTTTCTGCCCATTGTTTCTAACACCCTGTAGAAACAGTTGACAAATCTCTTCAATCTGAATAGTAAGATTGTCAGTCCGTCGATTTGTTGCATCCAAATATGCCCCAGTAGCTAGTACATCACCCATCTTTATGAATCAAAGATATAGAGAAGAGAAAACTGGCTCTAATACCACCTGACGCAGGATGAAAACGTGGATAAAATAAAATTGTCTGGTTCAAAACACAAGAACGAGTGTTTGCTCGAATTTCGTTTGAACGGATGTGATACTTATTTGGAATCCATCAAATAAATATTGAAATTCACCTATAATTAAAAAATTGAAATATCTTATTAATCAAGAATCAAATAGTGAAATTGAATTATGAAAAAGTGTACAAAGCTCTTATCTAGGCAAAATTATCCCCTAATCTTACTAATATAAGGAGTCTAAAATAAGAAAACTAGTAAAATCCTAATCTAATTGAAATTTATATTCTAATCATTAAATAAACTATAGTCCTAATTAATTAAATAAAAGATAAAAATCATATCACTACTATACTTAGAAAAGATAAAGACAACTAGAAAACATAGAACTAGACAGAAGTTTCCTAGTAGAAAATAATGTTTATCTTATTTCTTTTATTTCGTAATTGGTTTCGGATTTTCTCTTGGTATTCTCCCCCATTATTCCCTTCCACTTCAAAACAACTTGACCTTTAGTTGTCATCATGATACAAAGCATTATTGAAGGAAAACTCAATGCTTAAATTTGTAATGGTCGGAAAATCTTTCCCTTCCACTTTAGAATTAATTTGCCACGATCGGTCTAGTAGAATATGACACCCATCAAACTGAACAAGATCACAAATAACTTTTTGATTTGTGACAATTTTCAATTGACAAAGGTACCTTACAAATTTGAGTCAGCTGAATATGCGAACCCCTCCCAATCCATTCATTGGATGTGGATCTGAGTGTGGTTCATTTGGTAGATTCAAATGATGTACTAGCTTCTTCATGATCAGATTCTCACAACTACAACTATCTATGATCTGATTGCAAACAACATCATTGGCTTGAAAGATCTTTTCACGATAAGTTAAATCTTCCTGCTTGGATGAGCACAAGACTTTATCCACATTACATATTGAAATCTCCTTGTTCTTTTCCACAAATTTCATCCATATACTCTTCGTCTTTCTCTTCCTTATTTTTGACATCCAATTTGCTTTCTTTTACTACAAGTCTCCTGTTATTTTCTCTTTGAACTACACGCTCAGTAATCCATTTATTATTGATTGCCAGTTGTTCTTTCTGCCCATTGTTTCTAACACCCTGTAGAAACAGTTGACAAATCTCTTCAATCTGAATAGTAAGATTGTCAGTCCGTCGATTTGTTGCATCCAAATATGCCCCAGTAGCTAGTACATCACCCATCTTTATGAATCAAAGATATAGAGAAGAGAAAACTGGCTCTAATACCACCTGACGCAGGATGAAAACGTGGATAAAATAAAATTGTCTGGTTCAAAACACAAGAACGAGTGTTTGCTCGAATTTCGTTTGAACGGATGTGATACTTATTTGGAATCCATCAAATAAATATTGAAATTCACCTATAATTAAAAAATTGAAATATCTTATTAATCAAGAATCAAATAGTGAAATTGAATTATGAAAAAGTGTACAAAGCTCTTATCTAGGCAAAATTATCCCCTAATCTTACTAATATAAGGAGTCTAAAATAAGAAAACTAGTAAAATCCTAATCTAATTGAAATTTATATTCTAATCATTAAATAAACTATAGTCCTAATTAATTAAATAAAAGATAAAAATCATATCACTACTATACTTAGAAAAGATAAAGACAACTAGAAAACATAGAACTAGACAGAAGTTTCCTAGTAGAAAATAATGTTTATCTTATTTCTTTTATTTCGTAATTGGTTTCGGATTTTCTCTTGGTATTCTCCCCCATTATTCCCTTCCACTTCAAAACAACTTGACCTTTAGTTGTCATCATGATACAAAGCATTATTGAAGGAAAACTCAATGCTTAAATTTGTAATGGTCGGAAAATCTTTCCCTTCCACTTTAGAATTAATTTGCCACGATCGGTCTAGTAGAATATGACACCCATCAAACTGAACAAGATCACAAATAACTTTTTGATTTGTGACAATTTTCAATTGACAAAGGTACCTTACAAATTTGAGTCAGCTGAATATGCGAACCCCTCCCAATCCATTCATTGGATGTGGATCTGAGTGTGGTTCATTTGGTAGATTCAAATGATGTACTAGCTTCTTCATGATCAGATTCTCACAACTACAACTATCTATGATCTGATTGCAAACAACATCATTGGCTTGAAAGATCTTTTCACGATAAGTTAAATCTTCCTGCTTGGATGAGCACAAGACTTTATCCACATTACATATTGAAATCTCCTTGTTCTTTTCCACAAATTTCATCCATATACTCTTCGTCTTTCTCTTCCTTATTTTTGACATCCAATTTGCTTTCTTTTACTACAAGTCTCCTGTTATTTTCTCTTTGAACTACACGCTCAGTAATCCATTTATTATTGATTGCCAGTTGTTCTTTCTGCCCATTGTTTCTAACACCCTGTAGAAACAGTTGACAAATCTCTTCAATCTGAATAGTAAGATTGTCAGTCCGTCGATTTGTTGCATCCAAATATGCCCCAGTAGCTAGTACATCACCCATCTTTATGAATCAAAGATATAGAGAAGAGAAAACTGGCTCTAATACCACCTGACGCAGGATGAAAACGTGGATAAAATAAAATTGTCTGGTTCAAAACACAAGAACGAGTGTTTGCTCGAATTTCGTTTGAACGGATGTGATACTTATTTGGAATCCATCAAATAAATATTGAAATTCACCTATAATTAAAAAATTGAAATATCTTATTAATCAAGAATCAAATAGTGAAATTGAATTATGAAAAAGTGTACAAAGCTCTTATCTAGGCAAAATTATCCCCTAATCTTACTAATATAAGGAGTCTAAAATAAGAAAACTAGTAAAATCCTAATCTAATTGAAATTTATATTCTAATCATTAAATAAACTATAGTCCTAATTAATTAAATAAAAGATAAAAATCATATCATTACTATACTTAGAAAAGATAAAGACAACTAGAAAACATAGAACTAGACAGAAGTTTCCTAGTAGAAAATAATGTTTATCTTATTTCTTTTATTTCGTAATTGGTTTCGGATTTTCTCTTGGTATTCTCCCCCATTATTCCCTTCCACTTCAAAACAACTTGACCTTTAGTTGTCATCATGATACAAAGCATTATTGAAGGAAAACTCAATGTTTAAATTTGTAATGGTCGGAAAATCTTTCCCTTCCACTTTAGAATTAATTTGCCACGATCGGTCTAGTAGAATATGACACCCATCAAACTGAACAAGATCACAAATAACTTTTTGATTTGTGACAATTTTCAATTGACAAAGGTACCTTACAAATTTGAGTCAGCTGAATATGCGAACCCCTCCCAATCCATTCATTGGATGTGGATCTGAGTGTGGTTCATTTCGTAGATTCAAATGATGTACTAGCTTCTTCATGATCAGATTCTCACAACTACAACTATCTATGATCTGATTGCAAACAACATCATTGGCTTGAAAGATCTTTTCACGATAAGTTAAATCTTCCCGCTTGGATGAGCACAAGACTTTATCCACATTACATATTGAAATCTCATTGTTCTTTTCCACAAATTTCATCCATATACTCTTCGTCTTTCTCTTCCTTATTTTTGACATCCAATTTGCTTTCTTTTACTACAAGTCTCCTGTTATTTTCTCTTTGAACTACACGCTCAGTAATCCATTTATTATTGATTGCCAGTTGTTCTTCCTGCCCATTGTTTCTAACACCCTGTAGAAACAGTTGACAAATCTCTTCAATCTGAATAGTAAGATTGTCAGTCCGTCGATTTGTTGCATCCAAATATGCCCCAGTAGCTAGTACATCACCCATCTTTATGAATCAAAGATATAGAGAAGAGAAAACTGGCTCTAATACCACCTGACGCAGGATGAAAACGTGGATAAAATAAAATTGTCTGGTTCAAAACACAAGAACGAGTGTTTGCTCGAATTTCGTTTGAACGGATGTGATACTTATTTGGAATCCATCAAATAAATATTGAAATTCACCTATAATTAAAAAATTGAAATATCTTATTAATTAAGAATCAAATAATGAAATTGAATTATGAAAAAGTGTACAAAGCCCTTATATATAGGCAAAATTATCCCCTAATCTTATTAATATAAGGAGTCTAAAATAAGGAAACTAATAAGATCCTAATCTAATTAAAATTCATATTCTAATCAATAAAGAAACTATAATCCTAATTAATTAAATAAAAGATAAAAATCCTATCACTACTATACCTAGAAAAGATAAAGACAACTAGAAAACATAAAGCTAAACAGAAGTTTCCTAGTAGGAAATAATGTTTATTTTATTTCTTTCATTTCGTAATTGGTTTCGAATTTTTTCTTGGTATTGTCCCACATTAGAATTATATGAAAATTCACAAACAAAAAATAGTGTGAGAAGTACAACAAACAAATGCATAAAAATCCCATAAAATTCACAAATTACAACAGGTTAAAAGAATCCAAGTGACGGGCACTGAAAAAGAATAAAAAGAAAAATCTCAATTCATCTTTCCTCTGTACAATTGGGGTATATTAGGCTTCTCCAATCTCGCCTCGACTCGAGTTGAATACCAATTCACTCTCTTGTCCTGCACATTTGATGACAATTACTTAGAACAAAACATTATCAATGTGATATTAATTGAAAAATTCTCACTTCAAGAATACCTCTCTATACTTGCTAGTTGTATTCGGTATGCCTTTGTAAGAAGAGACTGAGTCAGAATGCTTCGCCGAACCTGAATCATTCCAATAGGTCCCGACTGTACCTATAATAAGCATCTCATCAGGGTTTCGACTAAGAGACTTCCTCGGGTAGGAAGATGCTGACATCTGTTTCAGCTCCCCGACTGTCAATACACCTAGAATTGGTCGATCATCATAGCTCCTCGGTGAAGTCGACCCTAGTGGTATGTTCTTTTTAGGCGTAGTGGTCTCAAGATCACTATTGCTATTCTTCTTTGCAGGAGTGATATCAGGCGAAACCTACCAGCTCGAAAGACTAGAATCAACGGCTCTCTTTGATTGCATTCTTCGTCTGATCCAATTTTGGCTTCAAACTATGTGAAGATTGCTTAAAAGTCGGTTCTAAACTACTGAAAGAAATGTGGGGTGCTTCAAGGTCGTAACAATCAAGTTCTCCTTCTGTAGCTTCAAAGGCTGCATCCCTTTCAACTTCACAGCTTTCCACTGAGTAGTGTTTGTACGGTTCATTAACAAGTAATAAAGTGGATCAATTAAGTCCGAATATCGTACCACAGAGATTGATTAGTTTAATCTTATCTATCGTAGCCTTAACCGAAACTAAATTACCCAAAGTGAAATTTTTACCTAAACGAATCCCTAATTTGAAAAGAAAACTCTAATTATGCAAAATTGATGATTGGAACTTCACAGCTTTCCACTGAGTAGTGTTTGTACGGTTCATTAACAAGTAATAAAGTGGATCAATTAAGTCCGAATATCGTACCATAGAGATTGATTAGTTTAATCTTATCTATCGTAGCCTTAACCGAAACTAAATTACCCAAAGTGAAATTTTTACCTAAACGAATCCCTAATTTGAAAAGAAAACTCTAATTATGCAAAATTGATGATTGGTATGAACTCATTATGCAAAACTATGTTTTAACGAATTAAAATACAAATTAAATATTTAGAACGCAAATTGATTGTATTCAATGAAAATTAAATGCATTAGGATCACGAATATCATGCAATGATCACTCTTAACCCTAATTTCACATATGACAACACAACTGAATGATTGACGAATCAATGCTCCTAAATCTATTCAACACTCTCTCTCGATGTATCGAACCTATTCTTACACCACCGGCCTATATCTCTATGACAAATGTATATATAAGAATGCATGTGGTTTTATGAACATTTAAAAATTCACACAAAGCATAGGGGTATATTTCTATCCCTTATTGGACCCTACGATGATTTATACCTTGTCAAATTTATTTCTCTTCTCTCAAACAGATGAAATAAACCACCAAACATCACATAATTACGTGCACTTAATTATGGAAAAAAATTATTGTATATAAAACATTCAAACATTCAAATACGTGTTTAATGTCAAATTGCAAACTAGAAATTAAAAGAATCACACCACATGGTACATCGATCTCCTAATACATGAAAACTAAGCCTAACATGGAGAAAGTAATAAAATACATGATATTTGGAAGAAATAACATTACCGGATCAATAAATCAAGTGAATTTCATTTGATCTCTGTGAAATCCTTCGTTGTTGTGGCTCCAAATTCGATCCAAAATGTGTTTCTTTTCTTCCCAGTGTGTTCTCTATCAAAATCTACGACCCTAGGGTTTTTATATAGGTCCCCTGAATTGTTTCCATCAGAATTTTAATCAAATAAGAAAACCAGATTTTTCCCGTTGAATTTGTACTATGCAACTGCATAGTACAATTCTATGAGATTGCATAGTTTAATTGATTTTGGTCTTGAAAATCTCTGAATATAGGTATGTGATTGCACAAACTTTTGTATTATGCGACTGCATAGTATCAAAAACTTTTCAAAAGTTGCAATTTAGTCCTTGAACTCCAATTTCTCATTTTCAACCTTTCTTTTCATTTCTTATTCTTCCAATACTCCATGTTCTCGTCAAATTGATCTTTTAACTCTTTCACTTCCTTATTTATGCTTCCCGATCATCTTTTGGCAATTTGCATCTTGATCCCTGAACTTTTAATTTCCTTTATTTTGGTCCTTTTTCGAGTTTTTTCTTGTGAATTTCACCATATCCATCAATATACCTTACAATACACAAATTCAACGAAATTCAGCTACAATTCAACCACTTTGCTTATGATTAAGTCATGTTTGTGAATTGAATAAGTATGTAAAACACACTTATCAGTATTCTCAATAGGGTTCAGCATGGAATTGATAGAGTCACTTCTATCTCTAGAAATTGTTTTTGGTCTAGATGCCTCCATTTTCCTCTCGGGCTGTCCAATCCTTATCAAAGGACTCTCTACTTCCTCGTTGATAACGCGAGCTGAAAGATCTGTCCTTGACTCTATAAAATGCAGTTAAAATTGACACTGACCATACTTCTCCGCAAACAATTCCATCATCTTCATCATAGTAATCCGAATCATCTTGATCGTCCATCTCATCTATATTATCCAAGTCACCATCACCAAACTCTTCGATTTCATCGTTACCCTCCATAACATCATGATACCTATGATTCTGAGGATACAATCCCACACTAGATGCCACAGAGCTTTCATTTTCAGATAGTGAATGCGACTGGGGTGGCCGAGCCCTTTCTAAATCTTCCTTCTCTTTCTCAACGGATCCATTATTCTCTGGTAGAGAATTAGTGCTTTCATAGATGGAAACATGGGTGTATGTTTTGCATCAAATGTAATTCTTATGCTCGGGATCGGGATCAATTGCTCTTCTCCCTCAGGCTTGTCTCTGTACCAAAAAGTCATTCTAGTTTAATTTAGTGGAAGAAAAAGCAGAGGATACTTCTCTAAGTCAATTCTTCCCCAGCAAATATTAGCAGTAATGGAGAAGCTAACAATACGGAAAATCAAACAAATTTCTTAGTACTTAAAAGATTTGAATAAAGGTGAGTTAATTGAAGAGTTAAAAGAAAAGAGAATCATATGAATAACAGCAACTCTAAAACCAAGTCGGTGGCGGGTATTACCTTAGGGGGGATTTCCAGGGGCGGACCCAGACTTTTAGTGTTGTGGGGTCAGAATTTTAAAAATATTTTTTTTAAAAAACAACATAATATCAATAAAAATAAGTTAATATGTATTTTGATACTTTGAAAACGTTGTATAATTACATCATTATCAATATTATTAAATAAATTTTGCTACTTTTATAGTTTAGTTTAGTATTTCGTTGACAACTGCTGAGCTAACATTGAGTAGATTAAATTGAATATAGAAAGTAAATGAATTGAAATAAAATTCAAGTTTAATCCAAGAAGTAAATGAAATTAAATTTAAAACAAATATAATTCGAAAGTAATTCAAATTCTTTTTAATCCGTAACGATCCTAAAAAATTTACGTCATATTTCATATAAGACTTCCAAATGAAACGATATAAATTATATTGAAAAATTTATAGTGCAAAAATAATAATTAATTGAATTTTTTAAAAGAAAAAACGAGTTAAACGTCTATTTTGAAGCGTACGTTTGATAAATATTTAACTATTTTCGATATCCGTTTGGACTATTCGATATGAAAACGATGTAGTTTTCGAAACCAGCTTTTACATGATATAGACGATTTGTGGATTCGGATAGCACATATCGCAGACGAATTTTTAAAATTAGGATATTATCGAAATTCTCAAAATATTAGTTTCAAACGGCCTACTTTAACATGTCATAACTTTTGCTATAGTTAACTATTTCGCACATCATTAATGAGTGAATAATTAGGCTACGAGCACTTTGAAATGGTATTAAGAATGCAATATTTTGACTTTATTTGACATTTCGTAACGAGTGCATCAAAGTAAATTGTAAATGGATTAAAAAAAAAACGAACAGGGGCAAAATTTTGTGCAGTCATTTGACTCCACATGACTCCATGTGGGTTCTCCCTTGGGAATTTCCATAATGCTTCCGAACCCTGTCTCTCTGTAACAATTATTTAGTAATTTGATTAAATTCAGAAAATCCAAAATTCAAAAAAAAAACGAACAGGGGCAAAATTTTGTGCAGTCATTTGACTCCACATGACTCCATGTGGGTTCTCCCTTGGGAATTTCCATAATGCTTCCGAACCCTGTCTCTCTGTAACAATTATTTAGTAATTTGATTAAATTCAGAAAATCCAAAATTCAAAAAATTATTCTCTGGAAGAGAATTAGTGCTTTCATAGATGGAAACATGGGTGTATGTTTTGCATCAAATGTAATTCTTATGCTCGGGATCGGGATCAATTGCTCTTCTCCCTCAGGCTTGTCTCTGTACCAAAAAGTCATTCTAGTTTAATTTAGTGGAAGAAAAAGCAGAGGATACTTCTCTAAGTCAATTCTTCCCCAGCAAATATTAGCAGTAATGGAGAAGCTAACAATACGGAAAATCAAACAAATTTCTCAATACTTAAAAGATTTGAATAAAGGTGAGTTAATTGAAGAGTTAAAAGAAAAGAGAATCATATGAATAACAGCAACTCTAAAACCAAGTCGGTGGCGGGTATTACCTTAGGGGGGATTTCCAGGGGCGGACCCAGACTTTTAGTGTTGTGGGGTCAGAATTTTAAAAATATTTTTTTTAAAAAACAACATAATATCAATAAAAATAAGTTAATATGTATTTTGGTACTTTGAAAACGTTGTATAATTACATCATTATCAATATTATTAAATAAATTTTGCTACTTTTATAGTTTAGTTTAGTATTTCGTTGACAACTGCTGAGCTAACATTGAGTAGATTAAATTGAATATAGAAAGTAAATGAATTGAAATAAAATTCAAGTTTAATCCAAGAAGTAAATGAAATTAAATTTAAAACAAATATAATTCGAAAGTAATTCAAATTCTTTTTAATCCGTAACGATCCTAAAAAATTTACGTCATATTTCATATAAGACTTCCAAATGAAACGATATAAATTATATTGAAAAATTTATAGTGCAAAAATAATAATTAATTGAATTTTTTAAAAGAAAAAACGAGTTAAACGTCTATTTTGAAGCGTACGTTTGATAAATATTTAACTATTTTCGATATCCGTTTGGACTATTCGATATGAAAACGATGTAGTTTTCGAAACCAGCTTTTACATGATATAGACGATTTGTGGATTCGGATAGCACATATCGCAGACGAATTTTTAAAATTAGGATATTATCGAAATTCTCAAAATATTAGTTTCAAACGGCCTACTTTAACATGTCATAACTTTTGCTATAGTTAACTATTTCGCACATCATTAATGAGTGAATAATTAGGCTACGAGCACTTTGAAATGGTATTAAGAATGCAATATTTTGACTTTATTTGACATTTCGTAACGAGTGCATCAAAGTAAATTGTAAATGGATTAAAAAAAAAACGAACAGGGGCAAAATTTTGTGCAGTCATTTGACTCCATATGACTCCATGTGGGTCCTCCCTTGGGAATTTCCATAATGCTTCCGAACCCTGTCTCTCTGTAACAATTATTTAGTAATTTGATTAAATTCAGAAAATCCAAAATTAAAAAAAAAAAAAAAAAAAAAAAATCAAAATACAGATATACTAATAACTTGTTCTCGAAGCATAAAGTTGAGAGAGATTAAAAATGAAGGATTAGTTTGTGCTTTTTCACTTAATTTTTGTACAGCGAGCCAAATACAGCAGGGAATAAAGAACACTGGTTTCAAAATTTGGTCAACGAACAAAATTTAAAGCTCTGTTAAGAAGAAGAATCAAAAGAGTCCATTCAATGTTTATGATCGATACTTGAATAAACGTTTTTTTACACCCAAATTTCAACTTTTGAGGTGTTTAATTTTCCTTATTTTTTCAGGAAAACGTTTTTTTTTTGGGAGGTAGGTTTTTGTTTTCCTAAAAACAGGGTAAATACTTTCTTTCTAAGAAATATTTTTCATGCAAATCATCACACCCTTAATGATGAGACTTTTCATGTAAAATTGTCTGTGCAGGTTTTAGTTGTTTTCAAAGTATTACATTACGATCATAGGATAAAGGAGTGAGGACTGGTTAAAATTTTAGATGACTTTTAATCATAATATATGGTTCATAGTTCTACGATTTGTTATCTTTGCAGTGAGCAACAAAATGACTGATTTTTGTTGCTAGTTATATAGAAGCTCTCACCTGTACTATGGTCATAATGTAGGAACTCAAGAAACATAGGAACATATGCTATTCGTACTCAAGATGCCAAGTTGAGTTCAGCATTGCGATCCCCAAAAATTTCTAGCAAGACTTAGCATCTCTATGGGAAAAAAATGTTTCGGTAATCCTGATTTTATAAATTCTGAAGGCTCCATAAAAGCTTCTCAATAGGTTTTCCATGCACTAGAGCATGAAGTATAATTGTTGAGAGAGCAGGACAAATTTGTGTTAAGAGCTGAGGAGTGCCCGAAACTAAATCCTTTCAGATCAATGTAGGTTGAGATCTAGAGTAAAGGAATTTGCGACAAGAGGAGGTTTATAATGTGGTTATTTTGTGAATTGGAACCAAGTTCATTTCTTCGTCATCATGAGGGAGGAAATTCCTTGCTGGACTTGTCGAGAATGTCTCTTCTCTGCAACTTGAGAATAGATTAACGTTCTTGGAGGTTCTTTCTTTGCATTTCATTAACTAATCATTCATACATCATTCATATTGCTATCTGAGACATGAATGCGGTGCATAATCTTGTGGAATAATGTAAACTGAAGTTGCCTTTTCTACACAGCCACAATGGAATCAAAACCTTCTGTGCCTATTCAAAGATAAGGTCCAAGACAACTTTGTTACTTTGGGTTTCTGGGACTATGTTGTCTTCTTTTCCTGTTCAGCAGGATTCCAGGAGAGGGAACTCATGCAACATTCTCCAGCTGTCATTTCGCAAATGTCTTCTCACTGATAATGGTGCTTTGACTTCTGACTGGAATGAGCTTCTTCCCGATGCAAGTATTGCAGATCCAGAACCAAAAGTTGATGCTATTTTCTTTATGCATCCACTGTGTTCCTTATTACATATTCTTTTGGTGTACATTAATCCACCGAAGTGTTCCTTATTACATATTTTTTCGGTGTTCGATAGAGAAAATGAAAATTGTCTGGGTTCCTGGTCCTTGTTCTGTTAATGAAGGTACGTCAACATATGTACAATTTGTCAACAAATTTCTCACTACAGCAGCCCAATAAACAGTCCAACCCACACGTGGAGAAACTTGCACGGTTGTTGTTCAATCATCTTCCGCAAACTGTGCTCAAACCAAGCAGCGAATGCGTTGGACACCAGAACTTCATGAAGCCTTATTGGGGGCAATCAACTAGCTTGGTGGAAGTGAAAGTAATTCTTCCTTTACCTCTTAAAAGTCATTCTGTGTAAAATATCAGGCAACCATACACATTACTCATTCTATTATTGACCACAGGAGCCACTCCTAAGGGTGTTCTGAAGCTAATGAAAGTTGAAGGTTTGACCATCCATCACGTAAAAAGCCACCTACAGGTTTGTTGTATTCTTGTGTCATGACCTTTTTCTTAACCTGCATTGGTGGAATCTTTTTCTTGAATTGCAGAAATACCAAACAGCTAGATACAATTATACAAACCAGAGGCAACAGAAGGTGTGCCGTTGCAGTAATTTTTATATAATTTGATTTATTTAGTTTCATATTGCAGCCGATGCTCTAATATTCAGAAACAACTCCGTTTTATGTGCTGAAGTTAATAATTCTTATTAACAGTGACTAATGCCACTCTTTGAAAATTCCCATTGTAGTTCTATTTATTAGAATTGTCATGATGACAAATTTTGATACATCTATGATCTATCTATCTATCTATCTATCTGTACATATACCCACAGAGACACCCATACACATATATATTGTCATAAAATAAACTAGATAGAATTGATTATATTTCAATTAATAATTTTATGTTGCTACAATACTATTATATATATATTAATTCAAAAATCTTTCCTTCTAACTCTTGAACTTCAATGCATTGCTTGCACCATGAACAAATCTATCTTTTCAGACTGTTTCACTTAGTTTAATCATGAACAGAACTTCTTCAATTATGTAGTGGAATAGATCTTCAATTCGTGGAATCCGGGCTTAGATTAAATTTACCAATCAATACATCAACCAACCAATCAAACCTCAACCCACAACTTAATCACTTATGGTTGCATTCCTCATTTCTCACCCAAAAAGGGACAACAATATGGTGGTGTTTTGTAAGTCACAAAGGCAAAGAGAAGATAGAAGAAGGCAAGAACTTGAATAAGATCATAAGGAGATAGCTGTTTCTCTCTTCTCAAACAAAGGCAAAAACACACGGCTTTCATACAAGAAGATTGGTATATATAGCTTTAGATATATTATCAATTGGGCTAAGACACAAAAGGTTGGGCCAAAGACACAGAGTAATGGGCCAAAACATAAGGGAGCCCTCCTATAAGTGAGTTTGGACCAAGACAACATTAAAACCAATTAAGTTGCTACTAGTGGCTCACGTTGTTCTTTGGGTCGAGCATATGAATTGATTGGTTGATAAATATTTCACTCCTCAGTCGAAGCCTATAAAATATAATCTGAAACTGTTTAATATCATTGTCCGGCATTTATTGGGTATGAAAACCAAACAAATGATGTCTCTTATTACCTATCAAAAAATATGCTATATGTAATCCTCCATATGAAGTGTAATCTTTGTTGCCACTTCAGAAAAAATCGACCTCTATTGAAGATCTATCATCTCTAGGCATGAAAATGTAAGTTAAATCTTTTAATTATGCTCATGTCTTGTAGTTAATGTAAATTTTGGAGTTCGATAATCGTTAGTATTTGAACCTCTGGGCATGATATATTTTTCAATGTTACTGTTAGTTTATATATGTTCCTTTTAATTGGGCTGCTCTTCTGATTTCTGGTTTTGCACGTGTATGTAGGATGATGAACCTCCTTTTTTACACTCAGCTTCTTTTAATTTTGTGAATGGAGATGTGCATGTTTCTTCTTTGTATTGTGTGATTATTTGCCTTATCTTGTGCCACGGTTGACTAAACAATTCGATAACTACAATTCATACTGTTGACACATAAAAATTTAGTCCAAATCGAACGGCCCAAGGAATGAAGCCCAATTGGAAGGTCCCCAAATCGGATAGCCCAAAGAACGAAGCCCAATCAAACAATTCAAGATGAAGGCCCAAATAGGGAGGGCCAAGAACGCGGTAACGCCATCGCCCAAGTTTGCAAGTCGCCCAGAATCTGAGCGAATGGAGTGCCATGCAGTCGCCTAGAGCCGTTACTCTATTCTCGCCCAAACCTTCAAATCGCCCAAGGTCTTAGCAAACATAAAGTGTTGTGATTATCAAGAAGTGCAGTTATCAAAGCAGTTATTAAAGCAGCCATATCACGTTCCACGATTCAAGGAATTCAATCGAAAGCGGTTGAACAACGAAGAGTAATGACAGCAGTTAAACAAGGCAGTTTCATGATAAGTTGGCCATTACGAGGAAAGTGGACAGTTGTAGAACGATCAAGCAGTTTTTAGGCGGTTGATCACAAAGAGATCATCCATGAAGTATGAAAGGGAGAAAAGACATAGAGCAAAGAACCAAATCAAAAACTCTCGAACAGAGAACATGTAATTTTAATTTCCTTAGTTTAGACTTAAACACTTTTTTCAGTAACTCGTGTGTTTGCGCCCTTTGGAGGCATTTTGTTTTTAATTCCCAATTGTAAAGTCATCGCCAATAAAAGAACACGTCTTTTTGGGACTTTGTCTCAAGAGGTTTGTCCCTTACACAATCGTCTGATCCCTTTTAATTGTTAGCGACTAACCCGCGTGAAACAATTTGGCACGCCCAGTGGGACAGTGGTGTTTGGTGTTGAAAATACAAAAGGTGAAACAATATGCCTCAGAGATCCGATAAGGAAGCAGCAAGTCAGGGAGGAATCCAATCTGTGATCGAGCGATATGAGGAGCAGCATGCCTCTCCACGAACAGATGGATAGAATCAGAGCAGTAACAGTCGTTACGAACCAATGACGGAGTTGAGCCCTCGAACCATGTGTGCATTACTTGGAGAACTCACACAAGACGTCGTTGAACAGGTAAATCTTCGAAGTATTCATAATATGGAAAGATTTACCTAAAATGGAAATGCACACTATGACAACATGGCCAAACAATTAAACACTTTGAACGAAACAATGAATAAGTTAGTAGGCCAAATATGTCAATCGGTTATACCTCTTGCAAATCACTTTCAAATTAGGACAATTGTGGGACATAATTCCTCAGTCCTAAATCCGAACTAAGGGGTAGAACCACTTTCTGGTCCCTCTACTTCAAACCAAGGGGGTACTGCAGTGCCAAACCAGAACAATGGTAGTGGTATGCCTAACTTGGGGGATAATCCAAATATAAGAGATAATGTCCTAAACAATGGACAGAATACCCCACGTGTTAATGAGGGAATAGATGTTCAGGCTAATGGTAATGGCCCTAATCATGGTAACTTTGTTGCCAATCAAGGACCAAACATCAGGCCTCATGCAAATCAACCGGTTAACCAACCTGTAGGAATTCCATATGACCCCAACGTCATGTTGAGGAATCAGATTATGGAAATCATACAGGATCAGATGGCTTTTGGGGTGCATCCCATCATTAGGCCGACTTACACAAAGCCATATCCTGATTGGGTAGACCAAGCATATCTATGGCCTAGAGGGTATAAGGTGCCAGAATTCTCCCTGTTCACCAGTTTAGGAGAGGTGTCTACTCTAGAACACATAGGGCGATTCACATTGCAAAGTGGTGATGTAACCGATTACCATAAAATGAGGCTTTTCCCTAGTTCATTAACAGGAGTAGCTTTCTCCTGGTTCATCAACTTGCCAATGAATTCTGTTCAAACATGGCAACAATTGGAACAGTTATTTCACGCTCAGTTTTTTATAAAATTGAGTCTGAAATCACTTTGACTGATTTGGCGAATCTACGTCAAATGCCAAACGAATGGGCAGAAAGTTTTCTCCAAAGGTTCAAGACAGCAAGAAGCAAGTGTTTTGTACCTCTGCCCGAAAAAGAATTTGTCAAAATCGCTCAGGGCTGCTTGAGCTTTGATTTAAAAAAGAAATTCCAGGACAAGAAATTTCCTGACATTTTCCAGTTGAGTGCGAATGTGATTAGGTATGAACGACTGATAAGAGA
>NC_036258.1:8567626-8567784 GCF_002742605.1 Olea europaea var. sylvestris | reverse complement strand
GGCATAATGCATGGTCACATTTGACTAACAATTGCTTGGTTTTTTGCCATGTATTGCAGGATGCCATTGAATCAGGACGAATTACGTTCGACGATAAGAAGAAGATGGTAGTGATGAAAATCCTTTTCCATAGCCACTTGGAGTGAACATGGTGACAT
>NC_036258.1:8559267-8566297 GCF_002742605.1 Olea europaea var. sylvestris | reverse complement strand
AAGTTGAATCCCTTGAAATGTGCATTTGGTGTTAATGCAGGGAATTTTCTTGGTTTCTTAGTACACAAGAGAGGGATTGAACTTGATAAAAATAAAGCGAAGGCCATTTTAGAGGCCAAACCACCTCGCAACAAAAAAGAATTGCAAAGAGTTCTAGACCAAGTAAACTTTTTAAGACGCTTTATTTCTAACTGTGCAGGGCGAACTAAAGTCTTTTCGCCGCTCTTAAAGCTGAAAAATCAGGACGAATTCATCTGGAAAGAAGAACATCAAAAGGCTTTTGAAAGCCTGAAGACATATTTATCAAGTCCCCCAGTGTTGGTGTCACCAATTCAAGGACGGCCAATGAAAGTATATATATCGGCTGAAAGCCAATGAAAGTGTACGTATCGACTGAAAAAGAATCAATAGCTGGAATGGTCGCACAGGAAGACCAATTTGGTGAAGAAAGGGCAATTTACTACTTAAGTAGACGGTTAACGAAATGTGAATGTAATTACTCTGCTATCGAAAAATTGTGTCTTGCATTGTATTTCACACGTACAAAATTAAGGGCTTATTTACGGCCCGTAACCGTTTATTTAATTTCTAAAGTAAATTTAGTTAAGTATATGTTCTCGCGCCCTATTTTACACCAAAGGGTAGGCCTTTGGACATTAGCTTTATCAGAATTCGAGATACAATATATACCTCAAAAGGCAGTCAAAAATTAGGCTTTGGCTAACTTTCTAGCCGATCATCCATGCCTTGACATGCCTGAAGAAATTGAATTAGAAATCAATTCCTTCGAGTTAAAACCTTGGGTGTTGTATTTCGATGGATCAAAAACCTCTAAAGGTGCAGGAGTAGGAGTATCATTAATTAATCCTTTAGGGATTTGCTACAAGTTCGCGTTCACTTTAGACAGAATGTGCACCAACAATCGGGCCAAATATGAAGCCTTAATTGTAGGCCTAGAACTAATGATAGATATGGGAGTAAGAAATGTGATCGTTAGGGGCGATTCTCAATTGGTAATCCATCAATTGATTGGTGATTTTAAATGCCAAAGTGATTCCATTATAAGTCAATATGAGATTCTCCAAGAATTGTTAGAAGAATTCGACCAAGTAGAATTTCAATGCGTTAATAGGATATATAACGACGTGGCAAATGAGTTAGCCCAAATGGCCTCAGGGTACACAAAGGTTTTGAATTGGAAGTCTATTTGTGATTATGGAATCATATTGCCCGTGACTCAAAGAAGGGCGAGAAAGATTGAACTTCACTGCATACAAGATGGAGATGCAATGGATTGGAGAACAGAGATTAAAAGTTTCCTTAAAGAACCTAATGGAGGGATTAGTAGGAAAATGAAGCTGTGTTTGCTGAACTATACACTAATAGATGAAGAGTTGTGTAAGAAATGCTCTGATGGTGTATTACTAAAGTGTGTAAGTTTGCAAGAAGCCAAGACGATCATGGCTGAGGTGCACGAAGGGATATGTGGAGCTCATCAAGTTGGCCAAAGAATGAGATGGTTAATTATTAGGAGTGGATATTTTTGGCCAAAAATGGGAGAATTATGTGTTTAGTATGCAAAGAGTTGTTTAGCATGCCAAAATCATGGTCCAATACAAAGGGCGCCTTCACGAGAGATGTCACCTATTATTAAACCTTGGCCGTTCAAGGGTTGGGCGATAGACTTGATAAGGAAAATTTATCCCCCATCGTCCAAGCAACATACTTTTGTTATAGTTGCAACCGACTATTTCACCAAGTGGGTAGAGGCGGTACCTTTGAAAGAGATCACCCGGAAGAATGTTATAGAGTTTATCCGTGATCACATCATTTATAGGTTTGGAATTCCACAAACGTTGATGGTAGATCACGGAACATCTTTGAATGGGGATCAAGTGAACAAATTTTTGAGCGAGTTTGGGGTTAAATTAGTAAACTCCACACCATACTACGCTCAATCCAACGGAAAAGCGGAATCTTCTAATAAGATTCTAAAAAATATCATCAGAAAGATGATAGATGAAAATGCCAGAAATTGGCACGAATGTCTGAATATGGCTTTATGGGCTTATTGAACATCACTTCGGTCAAGTACCAAAGTTACTCCTTTCCAACTTGTTTATGGACAGGAGGCCATTTTGCCTATGAAAATCAACGTGCAATCGATTAGAGTGTGCTTGCAACATAAGTTGAATGATGATGAGTATGCCAAATCACTAGTTCAAAATTTATTGGGGTTAGACGAATTAAAATTGGACGTCTTAGATAGATTGTAAGTTTAAAAACAAAGAATGGCTAAATTTTATAATAAAAAAGTCATAGCCAAGTCGTTTAGCCTGGGTGAACTAGTTTGGAAGACGATACTCCCTTTGGATAGCAAGGATACAAAGTACGGGAAGTGGTGTTGAACGATTAAGGATAACAAAGTCAGAGCGAAATACGTTCAAATAAAGTCCTTTATTATCAAACGTTCATTACAAAGATGCGAAAATACAAATAATGGATGCTCTACAAACTACAATTAAAAGTAAGCTAATCTCCCGGTTGATTGCTGAGTAAGAGGGTAGACCTCACAACGCCTTCCTAAATGCATCACTGCAATGCTGGGATCGCCGAGTAAGAGGGTGGACTGGCCTCACTACCTTCCTAAATGCATCGTTGCAATGGCGGGCAAAGAGGCTGAGAAGCACTCTCAGCAAGCAAGTTGAGAAGCATTCTCAGCAAGCAAGGTGGCCCACGAGCATCCCAAAAATTGCCTTCTATCATCGACTCCTTGTAAAGGACAAAGAGACGATGGGAAGAACTTCGATGGTAAAAACTTTGCTGCTGGCCAAAAAATATTTCCTATACCTCCCACACCAAATGTGACATCAAGGCAAATAGTAAAATGGGCGGACTAAACAATCCATTTGTATAGAAAGACGAAGGTTTCGGATCGGATTGATTGTCAGAGTGCCAAACAATGGCAGCAAATTGGTTTTGAAGAAGAAAATGAAGATGAAGATGGAAGATGGAAAGTGCGAAACATACTTAGTACATTTATAAGGGGGTGGAGATGAAGAGACAGAATATGAACAGCCACATTCTGCCTAGTAAATGGAATTAAGTAGCCCAAAGTCTTGGGAAAAGAGGTGGAAATGTCAAAAGAAAATATGCAAGATTTTTTAGCACAAAGCAGTTAAATGCTTGAAGAATTGACGATTAAAAGACAAACATCAAATAAATGCACAAGAAGTTAACATATATGTTCATTAATGATGAACAAAGTTACAAAGGGAAAATCAAATGCGAAATTACAAAAGAAAAAGGCATCATATGTCTTAATTACAGTCCACCCCACACTGAACGAATTCGTTCCCTAAGTTTTTCCCAATCCTCGTTCTGCCGAGAGGAAGTGATGTTCAATTCAGCCACGACATCATCAACTTCTAACTTCTTGTATTGCTCAACCAAGGACTTAGTTCGCTCAATTCCCTGGGAGGCGTTGTGCTTTTTAGCAGCCATTCTCGCCTTGCAGTCATCCATTTTAGCTTGAAGTTCCTTCATCTGAGCAGCCAAACTAACCATCAAAGAGTCTTCAATCATGACTTTGGAAGAGATTTCTTTCAACTCATCCTCAGCCTAGTTGATCTCCAGACGCAAAGACTCTTTTTCAGATACGGCGCGAAGATATTGAGTACTTATGGCCTTTAGTTCAGCATTCTTGGCCAGCAAAGAAAGGACCTCAGAGTGGATAACTTTCAACGTCGCTTTAAAATCGGCAGAAAGATTGAGCGACGGAAGTGTCAGTGCTTGCTCCAACTTCACATTCAAATGCTCAAGTTTATCCTTGTGTCTGGCAGCACCAGCCCTACCAATGTCCATATCCATGAAGGACACGTACTCAAATATCGACTGTTTGAGGAACTTCAAATCTTCCTCTGAAGAAGCAGTAGGATGATCAGATGGAGCAGGGCGAGATGTCTTGACTTGCCCCCAGGAAGCGAACAAGTCTTGGATAGAATGCACAATCTTGTCAGCATCCTGTAAAGAAAATTGCCAATATTGAAGATCCTCACTACAATGAACAAGATGAAAATAAAAGTGAAGCAAAGACTACCTCATCAACAATCGTGGAAGATGGCAAACCCTCAGCCAAGTCTGCCACCTGTGACTCCTCCATTCGTGAGGACTTCCCCTTGTCTGAGCGAGAATATGTTGCCACAACGGGCAGACTTATAGGAGTATCTGCAGAACTCAAGAGCAACAAATCAGAAACCAATAGCACAAGCAAAGGTAAGACATCAAAAAACTGAATTACCTTCTGCTTCGATGTTTGAGGGGTTGACGCCCTGGGAAGAAGGTGGCTCATCCATGGGCTGTGATGAGGATTCTGGGACTGAAAATGTCTCTTTAAGCGTAGTCCCCTCATCAACCGGTTTGGATGAAGCAGCCTCAGCGGAGGATGATGGAGCAGGAGCTGTAGATCCAAAGCCTTTAAAGGAGAGGCTGAACTTTTTTGAGAAATCCAAATAAATTATCAGCACACAGAAAAGTTTCAAGTATGAAAAGTATGCTTGTGAGTAAACCAATTTAATTACCTTCCTCCTGATGATAAGAGGGGTGTCATCATCATCATCATCAACATCATCCTTCAGAATGGGAGATGCTGAGGCTGGCCGTTTGCGGCTTGGGGCACTCTTGGCTGTAGTAGGCTTGGCAGGGAGAGAAGAAGATGGACGAGCAGATTGTTTAGCGTGTCGAGGAGGAGAAGGACTCCGGATGGACAAAGGAGTGACTAAAACAAGAGGAGGGGAAGAAATGCTCGGCTGGTCTAGTGAATGAAAGGCACGATTGGCATCAGTCGCAAACAATCTGTGCTTCACTGATGCCCAGAGCTGTTCAAAAAGAGGATGGATGGCGTGGCTAGAATTGAAGGGGGCTAAGGAAAAATAGCTGGTTAAATGAAGATTGCGAGCATTTATAGCCTCTGCCTCCGCCTCCACCTTATTAATAATATGAAAGCGCTCAATCAAGTTCCTTGAATAGCAAGGAGGAACAGGCCAAGTTTGGTCGAAACCAAGTTGGCGAGCAAAAAATTGGGGAGCATAAATTTCTACCCCTGCCTTGGCATTGGTCCTAGTTAAAATATCATGAAATAGCTCCCTCCCGGTTAAAAACTGGATCCAAATGAGTAGGGAAGTGCTCACGCTGTCTATAGTGGAGGGGGGATGTACATAGTTTGGAGTCAGAAAAGGAGGAAAAGGAAAGAAGGAAGGGATTGAATCCAAAGAATAAAAGAATGAAAAAAATGTCCCTTCTGGACATATTTACAGGAGCAAGGGCTCAATGGCTAGCCCATAGCAGCTAGCAGAGGAACGAGAAATTGATGGAGCACCAAGCAATGGAAAATAGGATCTCAACCACAATTGAGTGAACCAAAGAGGTCCAATGCCAGTGGGAGATGCACCATTCTTCAATTGAGTTTGAAGAGAAGCCATGCCTTTATAAAGGGCAGGCAAAAAGAAAGAGCATAAATTCAAAGGCCTGCCACGCGTCAATTCGTGCGCTATGGGTAAATAACTCAGGGAGGGCTTTATGCTTGGCACACACAAAACATATTTACAAAGCCAAACTAGAAGAAAGGCCACTCGCTCAGTATGGGAAGGCTCAGCGCTCGAATGATCGTGAAGGGTTTGCAGGCTTGAATAAGACTCAGTGTAGTTTTTACCAAACTTTGGGGTGCCACCAGAAACCAAGATACCAGGAAAAATGGTATCGCCCAAAGGTGGTAGATTCACTAGGGCCCCAACATCCCTTAAAGTAATAGACATGGGGCCAAGAGGGAAAATAAATGTATTATACTTTGAAGACCAAAAACTCAAAGCAATCGAAAAAAGTGCTGAATCAAAAGTAGGGGGGCGAATAGAGATTTCTAACAAATCAGAAATCCTAGCATTATCAAAAAGTGCCTTAGTAGGAGCATGACCCACAAGACGAGCATGCCACCTACGGAAAGCTACATCAGATTTAGGCAAAGTGCAAATACCTCTTTCGCAAAGTGGCCCCAGCGACAGAGAGCTTAGAAATGGAAGGCTTTGAGTACAAGGAAACAGCTGACCCACCGCCGCCTGTTTGACTGCCTCTGCATTGTTGAAGAAAGGACCTAGGTAGAACTCATTGAGTTCGACATTAGCGGGCACGAGAAAACTCGGAGTTATGTATAGACGACTCAGAAGCTTCTGAAAGTCATCAAAACTAAAGGAGTCGCCAGCTTGAGATTGTGAAGTAGCCATTAGAGATGGAGCGAAGTTTTTTCAAAGTTACGTAGCAGGGAAGCAAAAGATGAACAGTAAATCGTGGGAGAGACGCGAAAAATTGAGGCGTGATTTAATGGTGCAGTGAAATTGCGTGTTTGGGGGTTATAAAGGTTTGCAAAACGACGCACTTTTTCAAGCTATGGAAGAAAACAATGATTGAGATTCTTGGAAATTTCGAATATTGCTGGAAACACAAAGTGAATATGGCAAAATTTAATAATTGGTATTAATTTTGCCATATTGGGGGGTAATTGTTGATACATAAAAATTCAGCCCAAATCGAACGGCCCAAGGAATGAAACCCAATTGGAAGGTTTCCAAATCGGATAGCCCAAAGAATGAAGCCCAATCAAACAATTCAAGATGAAGGCCCAAATATGGAGGCCCAAGAACGCGATAACGCCATCGCCCAAGTTTGCAAGTCGCCCAGAATCTGAGCGAATGGAGTGCCATGCAGTCGCCCAGAGCTGTTACTCTATTCTCGCCCAAACCTTCAAATCGCCCAAGGTCTTAGCAAACATAAAGTGTTGTGATTATCAAGAAGTGCAGTTATCAAAGCAGTTATTAAAGCAGCCCTATCACGTTCCACGATTCAAGGAATTCAATCGAAAGCGGTTGAACAACGAAGAGTAATGACAGCAGTTAAACAAGGCAGTTTCATGACAAGTTGGCCATTACGAGGAAAGTGGGCAGTTGTAGAACGATCAAGCAGTTTTTAGGCGGTTGATCAC
>NC_036258.1:8538813-8559167 GCF_002742605.1 Olea europaea var. sylvestris | reverse complement strand
CTCAGGGAAATGTCTTATAATTCTAAACAAACTTGGGTGTTTTGGGAATGACAACATTGAAATTTTAGACTTTTGTGAAAATTATTTGATTAGTAAACAGAAAAAACTACCTTTCAAAATTGAAACCCATAAATCCACTCATATCCTAGATTACTTGCATGCTGACCTATGAGGTCAGCATCTGTAAGTACCTTAAGTAGTTTTAAGTTCTATCTGTTTATAGTGGAGGATTTTTCAAGGAAATTTTGGACATTTCTCTAAAAACAAAAGTCAGATACTTTTCATACTTTTAAACAGTGGAAAAACCTGATTGAAAATCAAACCAACGGAAAAATCAAAGCACTAAGAACTGATAATGGACTTGAATTTTGCAATTTTGAATTTAACCTTTTTTGTAAAGAATTTGGAATATTGAGACACAAAACTGTAACATACACCCCTCAACAAAATGGTGTTGCTGAGAAGATGAATAAGATTTTGTTAGAAAAAGTCAGATATATGATATACAGTTCTGGTCTCCTAAAGTTCTTTTGGGATAAAGCCCTAAAAACTGCAACTTATTTGATAAACAGAAGTCCATCTAGTGCTATTGATTTTCAAGTTCCTGAAACATTATGGTCTAGAAGAACACCTGATTACAATAAATTGAAAGTGTTTGGATGTGCTGCCTTTTCTCATTAGAGTGAAGGCAAGCTTGAACCTAGATCCCAAAAATGTGTTTTCTTGGGATATGGAGAGAAAACCAAAGGGTATAGACTTTGGGTCAAAAGCCAAGATGGTTTTAAGGTTATAGTCAGTAGAGATGTCATTTTTAATGAAAATGAAATGCCTTTTTATAAATCTGTGGACACAAATGCTCCCGAATCTATATCTGCTAAAGAAACCATCCTGGAAACACAAACTGAAAATGCTGAAAATCAAGATGATTTTATTGAGGTGGAGTCCACACAATTTGAAACATACCAAGAACTAACTGACCCTGAAAATGAAATTGAATCAGCAAATCCTATTCTTGCTGATTATCAACTTACTAGGGATAGAAAAAGAAGGAACATTATACCTTCTACCAGGTTTAACAATGAAGAATTTGTTACTCTATTTTCTGCTTTGGACTACTTAAATTCTGAACCTACTACCTTTGAACAAGCAATTAAAGGTCCTGATTGAAAACTTTGGAAACAAGTTATGAACGAGGAAATAGATTCCCTTATGAAAAATAAAACCTGGACTTTGGTTATTAGACCTAAGAATCAAAGAGTAGTTGACTGTAAGTGGATCTTTAAAATAAAACAAGGAGATTCAAATCCAGAAGATAAGAGGTATAAAGCCAAGCTGGTAGCCAAAGGCTTTACACAAAAGGAAGGAGTGGACTATAATGAAATTTTTTCACCAGTTGCCAAGTACACCTCAATCAAAATTTTGCTGGCTTTAACAGCTCATTTTAACTGGGAGTTAAATCAACTTGATGTTAAAACAGCTTTTCTAAATGGTGACCTTGATGAAATAATATATATGAATCAACCCTTGGGATTTGAGGTCAAATCTGAAACAAATAAGGTTTGTTTGCCGAAAAAGTCTCTATATGGGCTTAAACAAGCCCCCAGGCAATGGTATTTGAAATTTAATTCTTTTGTACAGACTTTTGGTTTTATGAAAAGTAATTATGATTCATGTCTCTTCTATAAAGGTTCGGGTAGGCCTGAATCCATTTATCTGCTATTATATGTAGATGACAAGTTACTTGCTTGTCATGATAGAACTGAAATTGACTCTGTTAAAGCAAAGTTAAAATCTGAATTTGAAATGAAAGATTTAGGAAAAGCTAAGAGAATTTTAGGAATGGAGATAGAAAGGGATAGAAATAATTGCATATTAATGTTAAAACAAAGCTACTATGTGAAAACGATTCTTGAAAGGTTGTCTATGCTTGAATGTAAACCTGTGTCTCTTCCAATTGCAAATCATTTTAAATTGTCTAGTGAGCAATCACTAAAACTAATGATGAATTTAAAAGAATGGAAAAGGTGCCACATGCTAATGCAGTAGTTTCCATTATGTATCTTATGGTCTGCACAAGACCTGACTTAGCCCATGGTATTAGTATTTTGAGTAGATTTATGGCAAACCCTGGTGAAACTCATTGGCTTGCTATGAAATGGATGTTGAAATACTTAAAAGGCTCATGTGATTTAGGTTTAACGTTTAAAAGAAGTAATGAAGGATAATATTAAAGGGGTACACAGACTCTGACTTTGCTGGTGACTTAGATAAAAGAAGGTCTACTCCTGCTTACATCTTTACTTTGTACGATGGTTGCATCAGCTGGAAGTCTCAACTTCTAAAATTAGTTGCATTGTCCTTAACTGAAGCTGAATATATGGCTGCATGTGTGCAGTAAAAGAAAGCATCTGATTAAAGGGTCTGTTAAATGAAATTGGTTTTCAAAATGATTCTGTTGTTATTTACACGGATAATTAAAGTGCAATTCACCTTAGTAAAAATCCAGTATATCATGATAGGACTAAACATGTAGATATAAAATTTCATTTCGTACGAAATCTCATTGAAAAAGGTCAAATCAGGTTGGTCAAAATTCCTGCATAATTCAATCATTTTGATCTGGGAACTAAGGTACTACCTTTAAATAAATTCAAGAACTACTTGAAGATTTTGAACATCACTTGAAGAAGTGATATTTTGAAAATCTAAGCATTATTACTAGTAGAATTGCACTGACTTAATCTTTTTTCTTTTTAACCATGAGATAACTCTAGATCCAATTTAATAGAGGCCAAGAATTAGTTCAACAAGGTGGAGGTTGTTAAAGTTTTTGGGCTGCCTCACTATTATTCTTGGCTAGTTGGACCTCTCCAGTTGGGCCGGTTCTGTTTTTTAATAAACTGCAAGATTTAGTAAAATTGTGCTTCTTGAAATAGCACTTCATGCCTCTCTTTAAGGGTTAATATCTACTGTCAACGTGGCTACATCTTAACCCTTGGATCATGACCTTTGGACTGGAACTTTAAATACTTGGTCACGATTTTTTCTTTGATACACAGTGAGTGAGACTTCTGGGGACTTTTTTCTTCGTCTTCTGAGTGCTAGGGTTTTTCTTGGATAGTTCTGTAATCATTCTTTGGGAAGTGCAATCTCTTTTTCTTTGTGAATTAGTGAGTGCTTAGTGCAATCTTTGAGATTGTAATGTGTGTAGGTTACAAATCTTGTAAATAGAGAGGCTAGAGAAATACCGAAGAAATCTTCGATTTCTTCAAACATTTGTACTAATTCTTTGGTTGATATTAGTGGATCTTGAGTACAATCTCGTGGTAGATGCTCAACGGGTGACTAAGTCTAACGATTGAACATCCGGGCCCTATTCTAGGGCAAAAACATATCATTTTGTCTCGTGTTCCTTTAATTTTTGCAAACTTTACGTTTCTGATTTTACAAATCGATCACTATTCAAATAGTTTTTGAATAACATGTATGAAATTGATGAAGAATTGAAGAAAAAGCCTACATACAAGTTATATCATGCACCCGCACCTATACCAGAAGGCAACTGGGTAATCGTCACAAAGGCTAATTTGTCAAAAACGTCAAGCATTTGATGTCACGCCAAAAGGCTTATCTCATCAAGGCAGCCAAAGGAGTCATCATTCGGAGAAATCATCATGATTAAATTAGATAGATTTTTCCCTTTAACATCAAAACCATCCTTTAAACCAATCAGAGAAGGTAATGTGCAACCTTTGACATCAACACTATCATACCAATCAAAAGAAAATGATGATTGTCTAGGCTGCAAGTAATGATGACATATGTCAAAACTAAGACCTAGGCATCATGAAGGTATGACCTTGTCAAACTCTCCAACCAATGAGGACGGACACAATAGCTTGACGAGAATGGGGACGGGAAGATTCTTCCTTAAATGCATGACTTGAACTTTAAGTGATTGACTGTAGACCACAATATCATCTAACATACGATCAAAAAATGATCCAAAAATTCATACAACACATCTTTCATGAGATTACAAAATGTGAAGGCACGTTGGTGAGATTGAATGGCATAACAAAAAATTCGAAAAAACCATAGCACACAAGATCCTGATACAGGACAATTTCTAGTCTATGCTAGAACATGATGCCTTAGACTCCGTAGATAATATATATATATGAAAAATGCCAACAACTCGCACCAATAATCCGAGCTCTACCCATAGAACTAACGTCGATCATCAACCTCGTCTTTCTCAAAATGGAAAATAAATTTGGTCTAGCGTATGCCCACGGAAAATGCAACACCAAATTCACCATAGTTAGGTAGATAACTTAACCAAGTAGGTTAAAGCCAAACCTCTGGTAAAAATAACCGAGCAAAAGATCATTGATTTCATCTAAAAATTCATCATTTGTAGATTCATAATCAATCATTATGAATAATGGCAAATAGCTTGACAATCAATTTTTTCCTAAGTTAATAATTTGATTAGCTAAAAGATCTTACGATTAATTTTTATCAAAATAGCTTAATCAAGAATTCCATTTCAAATGCAATTTTGAATCAAATTGGCATGATTTAATTAAGAATAAAATTAATAAGAATTCATGTATTGGGTTTTGATACCCAATAACACTCCGGACAATGATACTAAATCATTAGTTATTCAATCAGTATCGATCAAATAACTAATGTGAAATATCAACACCTAAAATGGAATGACAAAAGCCTATAACTATTTTGGGCCATTGGAAGCATCATAACTCAATTAGAGTTGCTCTGGCCAGACATTTCAATCCTTTGATGATTTTTGGTGTTTAGCCCATTTATTGGTTATCTATTGTCTCCTTTCGGACCTAAAGCCTAACTACTACTATATATGAGCAACCTCTTTACTTTGAGAAAATACACCTTATTGCATTGAGAAAAATCGCTTGCTCTACTTTTGCTTTGTTCTCCTCCTATAGTGTTCTCTCTTTATCTTACTCAACCTTTGTGGCTGCTGTGTGGCTGCAATAACCTCTCGATTTTATGTACATTATGGACAATACAAAAGCAACCAGAGTTGGGTGAAAGTTATATGATATTAGGTTTTCACTTGGTACTGTCAATCTCAATTGGTTTGATTAAACAGAGCCAGGAAAACCTAGTGGTCAATTCTTCCACTATATCTGGTATCAGAGCATGTTGGTGTGTGAATTTTGACAAAAATTCGACCAAAAACATCCAGAAAATCGACAGAAAAGCAGATCGAAATTCTGCCCGATTTTTCTTCACAAAAGCTGACTTGCAATTAACGATTCTAGCCAAACCAGAAGGCGGTTGAGGAAACAGAGCCTAAAACCTTGATCTACAGGTGGAGGCGTACTTAGGTCGACTACGCTTGGCGGCCAAGAGAATGTCATAAGGCAAAATGTTTCTGACGATGTTACAGACCCTATGGTGTTATTGAATTTCAGTTTTGAGCAATATGATGAAATTTGGACGATTTTACCCTTCAACGTTCGGGTGTCAAGTGACATTTCGCATTATCATAGTTATCGAAAGCTTTGGGACGGATAGTAGTAGCCCTAAAGCAATGAATTCGCTTCTCATTATTTACGGACCCCCAGATATGGTTCTCTCAATATCGTATTTTTTTCCTTTTATTATTGCAATTAAGACTGTTGTGCATTAAAGTCATTTATTTTTCACATTAGAAATCACCGTGTGGGGGTGACGTTAGGTTTGAGATTACCATAAACGAATAACTATTGCCTATTGCTAAACCCAGGAATTACTTGTTAATTATTTACCTTAAATCCTTCGTAAATTTGTTGTCAATCTTTTCTACCTATCAGAATTGCATGTTACCTTAGGGATTTTTTTTGACTATTTGAATTTTGTCTGTACTTTGCTTGTGGACATTATTTGGTATTGATAACAGGATTAAGGCAGGTGCAAAAAGTAATATGTGTTTTAACTGCGATAAATTTGGACATGATGAATAGACGGTCTTGTGAATGATAATAGAAGGAAAGATAAGGAGAGAGGTGGGACGAATGTTACCACTAGGAGGAGTTATAACCTGAGGGAGGTTTATTCAGAGTAAATTTAGTTACTATATTTGCATCTGCGTGTAATCCATTCTGCATGTATGATCACTTAATTATATTCTATGTTTACATTGACATTTTTAACATGTTTGATGTATTTAATTGCATGAATTGAAGTGATTTGATTGCTTCATATAATGTGTTTGCATGTATAGTGGGTTGAGATCTATTGCATATTTCTTTTGCTCTATGAGTGGTATGGGAGAATGGTAGTGAAAAGATAGAAGGGTAGTCGTTTTCTCTTTTATCTTTGTGAGCCTATGTGATTTATTAACATCTTTTATGAGTATAGTGAAGTAACCAACTCTTTCTTTCATTCTCTTTGTGAGTGCCACCTTCACTCTTTTCTTTGTGGATTTTTGAGCACTGGTGTTGGAGTAACCTTGTGGTGCGTAGGTCAATTTAAATTGAGTCTTAACCTTTATGGTCGCCAAGGGTGTTGATTTTTCCATAATAGGGTTTGAGATACATTAGTACTATGTATGATGATGTCTACTGGTAATATGGAATACAGATGCCTGAAGGTGTATTAGTGAGATGTACGGGGATATGGAGAGAAATATGGATCATGAATGAGAGGTGATTAAATGTTGGAATCCTTTATTTGTGAAAACCCTGATCAGGTGGAATGTGAGAGATGTACTTCTATCACTTCTATTAGGTGGAGACCCATTATCCATTTAGATTGGAAGAAGTGAGACGATGATAGAGGATTATCCCATACACATAGGATCTATTGTGGTTCACCAATTGGGTATGAGTTGAGTGATTAGTCTAGTTAGTATGATGGACGATAAGAGAAGATGTGTGTTCTAGAAGTATGAGCAACACGGAATGGGACAAGATAAGTGTGGTAAGATCTTTTTTTAAGGTCATTTATACATTTGTTGCATATGTGTTAACTATTTGTTTGATTAACTTGGTGTTAATCTATTGTTCTATTTGAACGTGTTTTGAAAAGATATGTGTATTATCCTGTGTTATATCTTCATCGCATGTTTATTCACTCTCGTTTGTTTACTGGTATTATCAGCTTCTACTTGGGTGTTTTTTTATCTCAGCCCTAGTGAATGCATGGAGTAGGTATGTGTTTTGGATCCGAAATACGAGGTAAGTTTTGTGAATCCAATTTTATCGGTTACTTTGATTATACAAGTATAAACTTTGTGTTTTAGTTGCTTGCAAGTTGGTTAGATATCAAGGTAGAAATTTATTGGGTTTTAATACCCAATAATTACCTGGGCAATGATGTCAAATCATTAGTTATTAAGTAGGCATCGACCAAATGATTGAAGTGAAATATGGTCATTAGTGTAAACCCAGAGTCTTTACTTGATCTAGGATGTGTGATGTATATGCCATTCCGAAGTGATCTATTAATCTTTCAAATGAAACGACCTGAGGCTATAACTATTTTGGGCCATTGGAAACAACCTAATTCAATTAGAGCTGCTCGTGGTCCGACCCTTCACTCCTTAGACGGTTTTTGTGTTTGGCCCACTTATTGGTTATCTATTGTCTCCTTTTGGGCCTAATCCATTATTTAACCAAATAGCCTAATCTACTACTATATATGGCAATAACTTTGGATTGAGAAAACACACATTATTACCTTGAGAACAGTCGGCTACTCTCTTTTTGCTTTGTGTTCCTTCTGCAATTTTTTCTCGTTATCTTTCTAAGGTGTTGTAGTTGCTCTGTGGCTGCAACAACCTCTCAATTTTGTATCCTTTGTGGGCAATGCCAAAGCAACTGGAGTTGTGGTGAAAGTTGTAAGAAATTAGGTTGTTATTTGGTGCCATCGATCTCGATTGGTTTGATAAAACTAAGCCCAAAAAACTTTGGTGATCAATTCTTCTGCTGCATCAAGAAATTTGTCTCGATTATTGTAGACTTGATCTGTTTGATTAGATTTCATGGATGGTTTATTATTGCTGTTGTTGTTGTTTTTTTTTTTTCAATAATTGGTCCAACATGTACATTTTATCGGTTTGGGCCTACAAGTCTGTTCTTGTAATTGTAGGCATGCGTTCCAACTGATATATGAGACATATTAACAATTTAATATAACGTGCTTCTATTTTCATAGTGAAAAATTAAAGTCTCTTAACGATGTAAATATATTGAGTAATTTAAAGACTATTCCATTATTGATATGTTTATCACTATGAAGCATTTGATGATTTAGACAATGAGCCGGACTTAACTACTTTTAGTTATTGTTATTACTTAAGAAAATGAAATTTTTGGAGCACAATCAAATAAACACTCAAGTTATGTGTGACAAATAGATTATCCACTTCATGATCTAGAAGTTACATAAAGATGCAATAAATAATTTTTTTCTACCTTGAGTCACTCAAGTTCTAAATAAAATAAAAGGGATCTTAGCCAACTATGAATCTAATTGGCTTCCATTCTAGAAGAGAAGGAAGGGCCACTCGTCCAACCCCTCTTAGCTAAGCTAATCATTGTAGAAGTCTTTCGAACTGGATGAAAAATATCGTTGCCCACATGTTGGTAGCGATAGAAGCTACAGCTATCAATGGGACAAATAAAACCATCACTACTATGGAAAGTTCCAAAGCCTTAGGGAAGAAAGAAGTCTCCACCATATTCATTTTGACAATTAATGCAAGGAACTTTTATTAGGCTATCGAGCTAAAAGTGAATGTCATGCATTGATTTTATATATAGGAAAATTACACCTACCCCTACTTTTTAATTTTCCATTTCAATAATCAAGCATGAATTCAAAATTCAAGTGAACTCTCCCTACCCTATTCCACACCTAGCCACTTAATGTAGAAAAGCTAACCTAACCTTATGTCAACTATCTCATTTCCACCCCTTCATAAACCACTATTTCTAGTCAACCACCACCATCGCTGGTAAAAATATCTACCACGATCGTAAGCACCTCATCGTACTCTAACCCTCGTTCCTACCTCTTCATTGGCTTTTTTACTCATTCTCCCCATTTTGTGGCCGCTTCTATTCATTCTTTCCTACTACGATGAAGAAGATGGGAAATCAAGGTATGTTACTCCTTTATGTCCACTCGACTTTGCCCCCAAACTAACATCGACGAATGTTACATCTGATAAGTGCAATGGTGGTGCAATGGATGTTTGGTGCGCTGTTGTTTGTGTAGTGATGGATTATAGATCTAGATGGTGGTGGTGTGATGGATATACAAATATTATGGTGGTGGTGATGCGATGTACAGAATTACGCGGGTGTTGTGGTGCAGTGGTGTTGGAACTGGTGATGCTGGTGAGGTAGAAACAACATTTGAATGGTACTAGTAGATTTTAAGGTGAGAGTTGGGAGCTGCAATGGCGACTATCTTTTTTGTCCGTCTCTCTATGGTTGCTTGAGATGGTAGGTCAGGGTGGGGTAAGATAGAAGAGTGGGAAGAAAACCAATGGCTGCCAAAAGGGGCACGATTGTGGTACAATGGTACTATGAAGGAAAAAAAAACGTATGAAAAATGGAAGAGAAAAGATAAGGCTGGGCTGGGCTGGGAGAATAATGTCTGTAACTAATTAAATGGATAATTGTAACTGCTTACTGGATAATTTGTGACTAATAAATAATATTGGACATATTAAATGTGTTATTTGTGACTAAAATACATAATTGATTCTCAAATTGTGTCTTTTTAACCATGACTTTAGATAATTTGTGACTAATAAATAATATATGACCTATTAAATGTATGATTTGTAACTAAAATATGTGAATGTTACTCACTAGTTTTGTCTTTATGATCATGATTTTGTGTGTAATTGTGACCGTGACCTAATTAATTAAATTATAATAAGTCACAAGCTTTTATTAAGGGTCAAAATATAACCAAACTTTTATCAAAGGTCACAAAATGTGGCCATCTAATTTTTAAAAAAAAATAAAGTCAAAAGTTAGTTAATTTTGAAAATGTATCTTAGAACCTTTGGAATAATATAATTTCCATTCATGTACAGTAAAATTTATTGTGTAATGAGTCAAAGTCAAGTACAACTATTGGACAACCAAATAATCAAACATTAGAGCCCAACCTCACAAACAAGAATGAAACTAGATGCCCAGGCTTAAAGCCAAAAGCCCGGTCAAACAGCACTCTTTCACAAATAACAATTCAAAAGGGACTTTGTTGGTTGTACAGGGATGGCCACATGGGCCTTGTACAACCATTTTTAATCATTCAAAAAACTCCACCAACAAATTAGAACCATTATCATTAGCTCACGGGCACTAGTATTTTACACAGTGCTATACCACAAGCAAGTCCAAGAAGAATGATGAAAGAGACGTGATTTTGAATTCAATTGGAAAGTTTTGATTTGGGGAAGAATCCCTGTTGTGTTGATTTTTCAGGTACCAACAGAAGTACCATTACTTTTGTGATCATTTTGAGAAACATAGATTAAAAGACAAATAAACTATTTTCATTGAATAAACGCTGAAATATTTCCGATGCTAACTGGAGAAGTCGATCAGCAGCTTAAGCTTTCCCCTCTTCCAAGCTTCAAATCATTAGAGAGAAGTCACAAAAACGCAAAGAACATTTTCTACTAGTTTTTAAGGATTTCATTTTACTTTTAACAATAATTTTCTTTAATAAATTCCCAATTCTTTTAAATTTCTTTAATTTAAAACATTAATGCTACTGAAACAAACCAGCAAACATGGTTAAAGACAGGTGGTTGAGGTGGCTTTAGCTAAGCCCTTGATCTGAATTTAAGATCTGATATTAAATTCAGATCAAGGGCTGAGGTGGCTCTGTTTTTAACCCTGTTTCTAGATCTGTTTGTATAGCCGGTTTGTAAAAAATTACCCTTTTGACAAAGTGAATCTCTAAACCATTACAAATATTAGGGGGAAAAAGGATACAATGGCAAAAATCACATTAACTGAAGATCATATCTTAAATTAAGATCAAGGACTGAGGTGAAGCCACCTCTGCCCCCTATTTTTAACCCCGTTTCCAGATCTGTTTGTATAGCCGGTTTGTAAAAATTTCCCTTTTGACAAGGTGAACCTCTAAACCATTACAAATTTTAGGGAGAAAAAGGATACAATGGCAAAAATCACAATATCTCAAGATCACCACCGACTTAGAAAATTTTTCAAAATTTTATGGGCTTATCCATCTCATATTTTACAGCCCATTTCTTGATGCTTCTTTTCCAAGTAGACTAGGAATTATCTAGAACATACTAAATGATGATCTCCACTACCATGAATGGAATTATCTAGAATTACAGACATAGTAGAAATTGTAGGAGCCGCGGACTTTGTCATCTATATTTATACAACTTGCTGTATTGTATTTTGTTCTGCGTATGTG
Source organism: Olea europaea var. sylvestris (assembly GCF_002742605.1). Taxonomy (NCBI): domain Eukaryota; kingdom Viridiplantae; phylum Streptophyta; class Magnoliopsida; order Lamiales; family Oleaceae; genus Olea; species Olea europaea. The sequence goes on along the minus strand of NC_036258.1, from coordinate 8,547,713 downwards.
TATGATGAGAAGAGAAAGAGTGCGCAAAGAGAGATAGAGAAAGAGAGTGCATAAATAGTGAGAGAAATAGTATAGTGGAGAGAATTAGAGATAGTGCTATCAATATAAAATTAGAGAGGTGTAGTGCTAGTGGGGTGTGCTTTCAAAATTGTGAAAGTGAATTATATCAACAAAATTATTCTATTTTGGGTGTTTAAATTCAACAATTTAGTATCAGAGCAAGGCAGTCAAGGGTGAATTTTCTAAGTTTTTTGTAAAGTTTGCTTGATTACGAGAAGGTAAATCAAGTCAAGATGGATGACATAAAAACGGTATGTATAGTAAAGAAGCTCAATAATCAAACCTAACCACATGATAAACTTGGACAGACTTATATTTCCAAGAGCAAGACTTGTGGGAAGTTGTCATGATGCCACCAGAAGAAACCGTAGCTTTGAAGAAGTGGAGAGTTAAAGCGGGAAAGGCTTTTTTGTTATAAAAACAAAAATCAAGGAAGAATTGTTAGAGCACATAAGAAATAAGACTACAATGAAGAAAGCATGGGACACTTTGGCTTTACTATTCTCAAAGAAAAATGACCTGAGGTTACAATTGCTGGAAAATGAGCTGCTTTTGATCACTCAAGGTTAACTAACTATAAGTCTCCCTTTGTAGCAAAATTTCAGAATTGGATTCTTCGAGTAAGATTTCTGATTCTAGAATGAGAAGAATAATCATACATGATTTGAGACCCGAATTTAGAAGTTTTACTACTGCAATACAAGGTTGGATAGAGTATCCTCATTAGTCATTATTAAAAACTTGTTGGCCGATCAAGACGCGTTAACATGACAAATGTTAGGGGCCTTAATAAAGAAAAAAAAAGGAAGTAACACTATATAGTTATAAAAGAAGAGATCAATCACATCAATAGAATAATAGAGAATTAAAATAAAATAAATATAAAGAAAATTCTGTGACGAGGAAACCTAAACAAAGTTGCGATAAAAGAGGTCAGCCATCTAAAAGATTTCAACGAAAATAATGGCTCATGTTTTGTATGTGGAAAATGAGGCCATTATGCTAGAAATTATCGATTCAACAAAAGATCAGCAGAAGGTAATATGACAACGTCTAATGAACGAGAAAAATATAATAGTGAAGAAGAATGGGATGCTATAGCATCGTTCGCACTAACGAAGCAGACTCAAGGGGAGGAATGCAGTCAAGGTTCCGAGAAAGAATCAGCACTAGTGGTAATAAAGAAAATGATTGGATTTTCGATTCTAGATATTCCAACCACATGACAAGCAATAAAGAGAAGTTGCTAAATACAACGGAGTACAAAGGAAGCTGAATGGTGGTAGCTACCAACAATTCAAGATCGCCAATAGCCCACATTGGTAAGACAGTTATCACGCCTAGTTTTAAAAAAAATAATTTATTGGATAGCCTCTAAATTTTCAAGGACGGTCCTACACATACGTATATATCTCTTTAATTGATCCAAAAGAATTCAAATAAGACAAACTACAATTTTTTGCTTTTTTCTTTCTTTCTTTCTTTCTTTTTTTAAAAAAGTGACAGAAAATATCATTTTTTTCATTCTCATAATTGTATTTACATTTTCACTAATGCATGCATCACTCGAATTGATCCAAAATTGACCGATAAGGGGCACCACATCAGCACTCTGGACAGACAGGGTCGACATGGCCCTGTTCGTCTAGCAAAACTATTTATTAATTCAATCCAATTCAAACATTTCAATCATTATATCTATCAAAATTCAAAACTTTCCTCCTTTCTTTCTTTCTTTGTCTAAAACCTTCAATTTCTGTAAAAAGCCAATTTTTAGTCCCAAAGTAGAGGGGAAACTTAGAAGGAATCCTAACTTATCTTCTAAAACCTTCAATTTTTGTGAAAAGACAATTTTTAGCCCCAAAGTAGGGGAAACATTGAAGGAATCCTAACTTATCTTCTTTAGAGCCAAAGCCAAATAAATTTAACTTTCAACTTCCATGTTGTTATCAGTGCTACTACAAATCTAAAGGAACAATAGAGAGAAGATTAACAGGGAGACGCACAAGTTGTCGAATTGAATGAACCACAACGATTGAAACCTATAAGTATTCAAGCTCGAGGTATTCGCAACATGTACAATAGAGGGATTACAAATGCTTAATTCCCAAATATTGGGAAACTACATTGATCGACACTATGAAATGTGGAAGCCTTTCGAAAGGAGAATTTAAGGGAGGATTCAATCTGATGGAAGGATTGTAGAGAAGGTGAGAGTACAATCATCACCATTGTCGTGGATAAAAGTCCAGAGAATCTCATGATAGACAGCATATTTTCTTCTTCCATGATTTTAACCCCTGTTTCAGCAGCATTAATGAATTTTTTATTTGAAAACTAAATCAAAAGAATGGAAAAGTATTTAAAGGATGGAAATGGAATTCTATTGAGGTTAAAAAGGCAATTCTTATCGTTGATGACTTACTCAAAAAGGAATTTGAAAGGCTAAAAGGGTAGTTAGGTAAGTACCCGTTTTTGTGCCTTTTGTAGGTTATTTTTAGTTATTTTTCTTGAATTTGCATGTGGTGAACTTGAATGTGGTTGTACACTTAAATGTGGAATTTGTTGAATTTTTATTTTTTAATTATTTATTTGTATTTTAAAAAATAATAATAATAAATTGGGAGTATGCTACAATTTGTTCTTTATTTTTCTTTTGTTTATTTTTTATATTTAAATAGGATAGTATATTTATCATCTTACAACTTTTAATTAGAAAATCATGATTTCCACAATAAAATGTGAAAATAAGGTTGAAAATGTAAAAAATAAAATGTAAGGACGTTTTGTAGTAATTGCCCTTTTAATAATTTATTTGGACTCATTTGCATTTTTTAAAAAAGTTTTAGAGTATGATTGCAATTTGTTCTTTGATTTTTCTTTTCTTTTCTTATTTATTTAAATAAGAGGATATATTTGTCATTTATATTTTTTTTTATTGAAAAATTGGATGAAAGTGATGATTTTCGCAACGAAAGGTGAAAAAAGGGTGAAAATGACAAAAAAAAAATGAAAAGGTACAAACGTTTTGTACAATAACATCAAAATGTAGAAATATTTTGTGCTAATTATCCTTTACTTGTTAACTAGGGAAGCCAATCACCAATTCTAGTTTCCCATTCTTTCAAGCTTCAAATCATTGAAGAGAAATCATAAAAAAGAGAAGAACTTTTCTACTATTTTTTTTTGGGGGGATTTTATTTTAATTGTAAAAATAAATTTCTCCAATAAATTTCCAATTCTGCTAAATTTCTTTAATTTCAAATCGGAGACAAAGAAAATATGATATATGTCGTGAGATTCTTTGGATTTTTCTCCACAAAAATGGTGATGATTGTACACTCTTATTTCTACAATCCTTTCCTCAGATTGAATCTTCCCACAAATATCCTTTTGAAAGGCTCCTGTATTTCACATCAATGTAATTCCCCAACATTTGGGACATTAGGCGTTTACGATCCCTCTCTTGTACATGTTGCGATTTCCCTCGACATTGAATATTTATAGGGTTCATTCGATTCTTCAACATTCAAAAAGTCAGGAAAGTCTTAGCAAAGCATTTGCGAGTCGTCGTCCAACAATTCATTCACAAGTTGGGGTCAAAAATTTTTCTCTTAGTTGGAAAATGGAACGATTTCTTAAAAGGTTGAATCCCAACCTTGAGGGCCCCACTCCGCCCCTAGAATTTTGTGAGGAAAGTAAATCGCGGGATGTGCCATAGCAGGCCAAGAAACAAAAGTTGCCTGTACACTACGCCTACAAGGAGTCCGATCCATATCTCAGGAATCGAATACCTACACTGCGACTGTCAATATTGCGTGAGATAACCTCACTCCTGTCTTTTGCGCCAGTGGACTATGCCCCGAAGGGCAAAAATGGAACGATTTCTTGATTTGACTTTGCATCTCCCTGTTAATCCTCTCTATTGTTCCTTTGGATTTGTAGTAGCATTGATAGCAACATTGAAGTTGGAAGTAGTATTTATTTAGCTTCAAATCTGAAGATGATATGTTAGGACACCTTCAAATTTTTTTCTTACTCTAGGGCTAAATATTATCTTTTTTTTTCACAAAAATTAAAGATTTTAGACGCCCCCCACCAAAAAAAAAAAAAAAAAAGGATGGAAAAGTTTTGAATTTTGATAGACATAATGGTTGAAAGTTTTGAATTAGATTGAGTTAATGAATATAAAAAATCAACTTTGAATCAATACAAGTGATGCATGCAACATGTTTATGAAAATGTATATAGAAATATGAGAATGGGAAAAAATTATATTTTCTGTCACTTTTTTGTTTTTGAAAATTACATTCTATCACGTTTGAAATTCTTTTGGATAATTGAAAAGATTCATACACTTGTTTCATTTGGCTTTCGCATATGAATTAATGTGATGGAATTTAAAAGTAACATACTCTATCACTCTTTTTTTTAAGTCTTAAAATATTTCATTTATATTCTTTTTGTAGATATGGATAAAATTAACTTCTTTATTTATTATTGAGGCAAATTGGAACAAGATAATGAAGATAAAAGTGAAAAATTGATCAAAATTGCTTTTCTAATAGAATGCGTGCAACAACAATTGTTAAAACGTAAAATTCACTTTTTTTTTAATTAAAAACAATGATATATCTGCATTGACAACAATTTTATTAAGTTTGGAAGTGTAAAAAAGTGAAATTAGGGTGATGTATACCACTGCTAAAAGATATTATGTTACTTTTTCATACATATCATGTCTCTTAAAACCAATATTCATGTAGTATAATTAATTCTTAATCCTATATAGATGATGAAAGAAAGGCTATCAAATGAAAAGTGACATAAATAAAAAAAAAAAGACAAATATTTAAAGAAGTGATAAAATCTTTAAAAAGTGACAAAATCAATTTGTGGGTATTTTTGAGCTTTCGAGGTTTTGGCTGTAATTAATATGAGAATTTATAGTTTTAATCAGTTTTAAGGGTATTAATCTAATATTTTATTAATCATGCTACTGAAATAGGGAATGTTGGTAGAAAATACTTGGCATGCATTCATCGGAAGATGGTTTTTCTTTTTTCTTTTTTTTGTTAAAGGAGATTGTATCTGCCACATCAGTTCTATCAACAATTCCTGTCAAGATTCCTTATTGGAGTAGCTTAATTCAGTATTCTATTGTTTGAGGATAGTTGACCTAATTTTCACTCCATTGTTTTGGCTTATGGATATTTTAGGCAAATCATATTTACTAATTAATAAAAGAATTATTTTATTTTTAATATTTTGGTCAAAGTTTTTTTTAATTTATTATTATTATTATTATTATTATTATTATTATTATTATTATTTTGTAATTACAAATAACTTTGCAAAAGGGACTATCCTACCCAATTCCCACATTTGAATTTAATTCTGAGATAGATATTAATAGGAAAGTTATTAAGCCCTTGTTTAAGTTCTATTTTTTTATCAAAATATATTTTTTAATTGTGATTTGAAATTATTTTAACAACACATTTTTAATAAATAATATTATACGCGTATCCAAAATAATTTTTTATTTTTTAACCACATATTCTCCATTATAACACCATTTAAAAATGCATTTTTAAAGAAAAATGGGACTCAAACAACTTCTAAATAGGATTTCCAACATACATTATGAATTAAAATTTGGACATTTCTCATTGAACAAAAGTGGTCATATCGATGATTTTACTCACTGACCCACTGAATTTTCATCTTTTCTTGTTTTACGTGCAATTTAGGGACCAATCGTGTCGGGCAAAAGACCTTCAAAGCAAAATTTAGCCGTCTCCAGTAACCTTAACCCAATTGTAAAAAATTAAGCACATTTTAGTTCTGAGAAGATCAGGAAAACTGATTGGGCAGAGCAGAAAGTGGTTCTCAGGCAAGGCGAAAAGCATATTGGTCTTCATTTGGTTAGTTATCTTTAATGAATATGATGAAATTTATCTTGGATAGAGGTGGATTTTGTTAAATATGAATTTTCTTTGAAAGAGAGTTAATTCTTATGACAGATTAATGCTATCACTCAAAAAGGGGCAGACAAATAAACCATCAATTGTGTATTTTTTATGTCTTGAATGTCTTACTTGCTGCCCGCTGGACGGCTGCTAAAATTTACATTATAAAGTTGTTTGTATGTTACTCAAAGTTTCGATGTGGGATAATGGTGATATTTCCAAGCGATTAAAGTTCATATGTATGGCTGCATTCGACATTGTTTATACTCAGAGCTCGTCCATTTCTATGAGGCCGCTCACTTTTTCCTGCAGCTCAATTTCTTGATCAAATGACTGAATGAGAACTACTACTAAAATGGGAAAAAACTTAATTTTAAAGTACTGCTATAATTTCTAAACTTTTTAAATGTTTTACCTTGTTTGTTTTAAGTTAAAAATTATTTAATTTCCTATTATATATTCCTTTCACTTTGACTAAAAAAATTTAAGGGGGTAGGCAGATAAGTCACATTTTTTTTGAATTGTTGAGGTTTATTTCAGTTTAGTATTTGATAAATCATGGCAAGACACCCATTCACTTACTGGTAGAACATAACTCATAAACAAGTTTAACATTTCATTCAATTTTCGATATCGGAAAATGTTGATGATCTATATCAAATCATGTCTGGTGCAAATGACCAATAGCTTACAATTATTTGGTACATAAACTTAAATGACAATGTTTACTGTGAGAAGAAGAGAAGCTGAAGAATGAGAAGAAGAGAAGCTGAAGAAGCTGGAGGAAGAGAAGTTGAAGGAGCTGGGAAGGAAGAGCAAGCAGCGCCTAGGCGCTGGAGTTGGCAGCGCCTAGGCGCCCCGTTTCTGCTTCGGGACAGAAACATGGCGCCTAGGCGCCACTCTTGTGGCGCCTAGGCGCCCCGATAGAGTATATATATCCATTCTTTTTCCCTCTTTCAATATACAACACAAGACAAGACCTAGAGAGAAAAATTAGAGAGAAAAACTTTGGTGAGAATTTTACAAGTTGAAGGTGTTCATCTTGGGTATAAATTCAAAGGTATTTTCTTTCTTGGGGATTAACTTGAGACTTGTTCAAGTAATCCAAACACATTGATCTTCATATATTCCATTGAAATCATTTCTTCCTCATTTTCTTGTTCTTTAAGTGTTTTGGAAATTTTCACTTTGTCAACTTAGTTTGATCTTTGGGCATTGATTGGGAGGTGTTTTCCCAACAATTTGGTATCAGAGCTCCTTCCAAAATCAAGGTGGTTAAGCTTCGATTTTGTGGTGAGTTGCTTGAACTTTGTTGTGCACAAGGTGTTTGTGAAAATTCCCAAGTGAACTTTTGTGGTTTACTTTCGGTAAACAAGTGAGTAAATCATGTCTACTAGAGGAATGGTGAAGATTGGGAAGTATGAGATAGAAAAATTCAATGGGAAGAATGATTTTTCATATTGGAGAATGCAAATGAAAAATTTGTTGATTTCTCAAAAGTTGCACAAGGTATTGGCGGGAAAGGAGAAGAAGCACGTTGATATGTCGGACAAAGATTGGGAAGAGCTAGATCTTGAGGCACGAGCGTCTATCATTCTTTACCTTGAAAGAGATGTTGCTTTCTTGGTTGATAGTGAGGTAACGGCGGCGGAGGTGTGGACAAAGTTGGAGGCAAACTTCATGACGAAGACTCTAACAAATCGGATCTACTTGAAGTCCAAATTGTATACTTGCAAGATGGATGAAGGTACACCAATCCGGGAGTACGTCAACAAGTTTGATAGGATCATATCGGACTTGAAGGACATTGATGTGGATGTAGATGATGAGGATCAAGCACTTCTACTACTTCTTTCATTGCCAAAGTCTTACGAGAACCTAGTACAAACATTGATGCTTGTGGGTGATAAACTTGTGATGGAGGACACTAGAACGTCACTTCTAGCGGATGATCTTCGAAAGATTGCAACTAGTGGCATGTCTACCAGTGGTAACAAGGAGCAAGCTCAAGGATTGTTTGTAAGGGGTAGAAGCAATGTGCGACCAAAGGGCAAGGGAGAAAAATCTAGATCGAGTTCTAGACCTCTTGCGGAAAGGTCTTGTTTCAAATGCGGCGAGCTCGGGCATTTCAAGGCAAATTGTCCTAACAAAAAGGTTTGGAAGAAGAACAATAAGAACAACAACAATGGGAAGGTGCAAGTCAAGCAAGAGGTAAGCTATACCTCGGAAGGAGGGGAAAGCGATGAGTGCTACACCATCTCTTGTGATGAAGAAACCTCCGGTAAGTGGATTCTTGACTCCGGATGCTCTTACCATATGTGTCCAAATAGGAAGTGGTTTACTACCTATAGAAGCACTGAGGGTGGAACCGTGTTGATGGGTAATAACCATTCATGTAAAACGGTGGGGCTTGGTTCAATTAGAATCAAGATGCATGATGGAGTGGTTAGAACATTGATGGATGTTAGACATGTTCCTGACTTGCGAAAGAACCTTATCTCTGTTGGTGCCTTAGACTCCACTGGTTGCAAGATTGTAACATGGAATGAAGTAAAGAAGGTTGTTCGTGATTCTTTGATTGTGATGAAGGGTATTCGTGAAGGCAATCTCTATGCTCTTCAGGGTACTACAGTTACTGAAGATGTAGCAGTTGGAACAAGTGGAAGTGGTGGAGACCCATGTGAGTGCACTCGGCTTTGGCATAGGAGGCTTGGGCATATGTCTGAGAAGGGGCTAGATTTGCTAGTCAAGAAAGGCTTGCTAAAGAACTTGAAGAAGCCATGCATGGACTTTTGTGAGCACTGCGTGTACGGTAAAGCACACCGAGTTCAGTTCCAGCCAAGCAAACATAGAAGCAGAGGCATTCTT
>NC_036258.1:8499537-8537783 GCF_002742605.1 Olea europaea var. sylvestris | reverse complement strand
ACTCCATTGGCTCCACATTTTAGGCTCTCTGGTAAACAGTCTCCTACTACAGCGGAAGAAAAGGTACGCATGGATCGTGTGCCTTATGCTAGTGCAGTTGGCAGTTTGATGTATGCCATGGTGTGTACACGCCCAGACATTTCACAGGCGGTTAGTGTGGTCAGTAGATTCATGGCGAATCCGGGGAAGGCACACTGGGAAGCTGTGAAGTGGATCCTGAGGTACTTAAAAGGTACCGCGGATACGGGTCTATGTTTTGGTGGAGATGCATGTCATATAAGTGGGTTCGTGGACTCGGATTATGCAGGTGATCTAGATAGATGACGATCTACTACTGGATATGTGTTTTGCATACATGGTGCCCCAGTTAGTTGGCGATCGATGTTACAGGCTACAGTTGCTCTTTCTACTACAGAGGCCGAGTATATGGCCATGGCAGAGGGAGTGAAGGAAGCATTGTGGCTATGGGGTCTTCTAGATGATTTGGGGATTGAGCAGGATTGTGTGGATTTGTGGTGTGATAGCCAGAGTGCGATTCACTTGGCTAAGAATCAGGTTCATCATGCTCGAACCAAGCATATTGACGTCGGGTATCATTTTGTGCGTGATGTTATAGAGGAAGGTGATATTTCACTCTCGAAGGTGCACACAAATGAGAACCCAGCTGACATGTTAACCAAAGTGGTGACGGGTAGCAAGTTTCAACATTGCTTGGACTTGCTTCACATTAGTCCATGTTGATATGCCCGAGAGGGCATGGCCCTTCGGGGCGAGGTTGAAATGAGGTGGAGTATATGAAGGTGGAGGTGAACTACGGAGGCTTGATCCCGAGTTTTGGGTACGTAGGCAATCATGGTTTGAATGATGCAGCCGAGTTGGTGCTTGCTACTTCTTCTTGTGTTCGTCCAAAATTTGAGGTCTATCAAATGATGTATGAGGTGGAGAATTGTGAGAAGAAGAGAAGCTGAAGAATGAGAAGAAGAGAAGCTGAAGAAGCTGGAGGAAGAGAAGCTGAAGGAGCTGGGAAGGAAGAGCAAGCAGCGCCTAGGCGCTGCCCAGTTTCTGCTTCGATATATATCCATTCTTTTTCCCTCTTTCAATATACAACACAAGACTAGACCTAGAGAGAAAAATTAGAGAGAAAAACTTTGGTGAGAATTTTACAAGTTGAAGGTGTTCATCTTGGGTATAAATTCAAAGGTATTTTCTTTCTTGGGGATTAACTTGAGACTTGTTCAAGTAATCCAAACACATTGATCTTCATATATTCCATTGAAATCATTTCTTCCTCATTTTCTTGTTCTTTAAGTGTTTTGGAAATTTTCACTTTGTCAACTTAGTTTGATCTTTGGACATTGATTGGGAGGTGTTTTTCCAACATTTACAATCATTATTGTATTTGCAGAAGGCCATTTACTATTTCCTAATGCTCAATTCTTTAAATAAATGGGAACATTTCTTTCTTTAATATTTGCATATTAAATAATAGGAAATTTCATGTAACGTCCCAAAATTTTATAATATAGAATTATTTAGTGGTAAGGATTTTCACCTAGGCATATTTTGATAATATTGAAATGTTGGAGGACTAAAGTAAAATAGTATTAAACTCAATTTTATTTTGACCAAATAATTAGATTTTGATAAAGCGAGTGTAAGTATATTGATATTAGACTCATTGTGGAGATTGTAATTAATTAGGAGTCGTTTAACCATACTTTTGCATTTTTTGAAAGGTAGAAGGGTAAGTTGCTATTTTCGAACATGGAATGCGGAATGTGGCCAACACCTTGCCCGGCCACCTTTCCCTGCTTGTTGAACATAGCTTATAAACATTTTAACACTTGACTACATTGTCGATGTAGGACAATGTTGTTAATATGAATCAAGTCATTGAACGAAGGAATCTCCTACTCTGATTTCCTCCGATGCAAATTTCCTGTGTTACTCGTGCTTGATCATTTGATACCAGTTAGTTAATGGAGGCGACAAAGATTTTCATTTCTCTGGTAAACATTCTGCAGTTTTGGTTGATATTGTGATTTTTGCCATTGCATCCTTTTTCTCCCTAAATTTTGTAATTGTTTAGAGGTTCATTTTGCCAAGAGTGTAATTTTTTATTTAAAAATTAAATCAAAAGAATGGAAAAGTATTTAATGTAAGGAAATAGAATTCTATGAGGTTAAAAGGCAATTCTTATCGTTGATGACTGTTACTCAAAATGGATTTTCATTGACTAAAACGGTAGTCTGCTAAGTAGCAGTTTTTGTGCTTTCTATGGTTTTCTCAGTTATTTTTCTTGAATTTGCACGTGGTAAACTTCAATGTGGCTGTATACTTATATGTAGAATGTGGCAGACGTCTTTCCAGGCTACCTGTCCCTTACTGTTTGAACATTACGTATAAACACGTTAAGATTTCAGTACGATATGGGACAATGATGATGATGAATTGATATTCCCGTAGATCAACAGTTTCATGAAGTGATGCTCTGAGGTTTTGAAGAAAAGTGTTATAGAGTGCCTGAAATAGAGTTTAGGAGTCCATCGGATATCAGATGAATCTGAAACCTTAATTTTTCTGAAAAGAAGTTCAGAGATAAATCTGAATTGTAGAACTTTATGTTTCTTTAGTTGTCTACGTTTTGGTTTGTACTTTTTAACCGAAGTCCAGTATGAATTGCTTGATTGTTTGATATGATTTTCCTGAGGAAACGCATTTGTTCATTCATATGTATGACAGAAATGACAAATGGCTCCACTATTTTGGTATAACCATACATGTCATTGTTTATAATCATACATCTTGCATTTCTTTGAGGTCATTCACTATTTGGATATTAGTTGACCCTTGATATTACTATATTTTCCACCAATTATTTCCACAATGAAGACTAGAGGAAAATAAGTTTTCTCAAGGATGCTATTTTCATTTATTGCAAACTTAAAATGATTTTTGTTGCACTATATATATAAATATCTGCATTGTATGGTTTTTATAGTATTTTGTCAATTTGATGAAGTGATTCAAAGGAAACTTAGGAGAAAGCATTTTTAAAGAGTTCCCCTAATGCAGTCTGGAAACTTTCCTCTATACACAATTTGTTGCTCTGTAAATGGTTTCTCAAAGAATGTGGTGAAAGTTTACTTGAAAGGGAGCATGGCGGTTTGTTGGCTTATGTCTAAGCATATTTTTAACAAATGTTAGTTAGTAATTGTGTTTATAAATGGGTAGAAATCAGTTGTGGATAAATGGATTTACTTGTGGGTCTAACGAAATGTGGATAAAAAGTGGTTTGACTTTTACCGTTTATAAACACTTGCCAAACATATTCTAACTATTGGGTTTATGTGATTAATAGATTAGCACGTAAGTCTAAAGACGAATATGATTTATAGTTTCTTCTATTTCTTTAGCTATTTAAATTATCTGGTATATTTCTATGTCTCGATTACTAAGGAAAAAGCTTGTTCAAATAGTTTGTTAATTTTCTTTAGGTCATTTATTCACTTCTAGAATATTCTTTATTGTTCCTTTTGAATGTTAATGTCTCAATCTTTGTTTGTTATACTTTCTGCATCCACATTAATTGTTTATCCAGAATGCAATCTCTAAGTTGAGCAATCTCTGTTTTGCTTTGAATGAGATTTTTGCTTCATTTTGTTCTTTCTTTTTACTAAATTAACTAAAATTATGTGCATTACGTTAATAGCCAATATATAATAGCTATATTTTCTCCACGCATTATATTGGTAGATCATTTTAAACAATCTTTTAGTGGCCAGATTGAGTTGTGTCCATTAATTCTAGCTATCGCTAGCTTCTTTTTGTATTTTTGATTAAAGATTTTGTTCAGTTTTTGGTTTGTATTTTGTTTTTTGTTTTACAGCCCTTTCACCTTCTGGACTTCGTGATAGTTTGGTGGGGGTAATTGCTAGTTGAAAATATTATCCATTCATGAAAGAATGAAAAAGAAATTAATGCAGAATGTATGTTGTCGCGGAAGTACTTCAATTCTTCCACAAAATGGGGCTGTTTTTCAATATCAACAACAATAAAACACCAACCAAAGATTGCTCAAACCCACAACTTTATTCGCTTCAGCTGCCTACTTTCTTGCACCCACAAAGGACACAATATCAATGTTTGATTGCAGCCACAAAGGAGGAAGAAGATGGAGGAAGCATTGATTAAACTCAGGCACAAAGAAGAATAGAATAAGCAAAGTCGGTTGCCTCAAAGTTTTCTTTGCAATTTACATGGTTGGAGCAAGGGAGAAAGCCACATTATGTAGTTTTTGGTTAGGTTAAGTTAGGCCAAAGACTAGATAAAGGGGTCAACACAATTGGACCATCCACAAGTGAATTGGGCTATAAGCAACCTTAATTAACTAAACTACTTCCAATGGCCCAAATTGTTTTGGGATTTGGCTAATCAATATGGTATTGATATAATTAATCCAACCCGTTTTAAATCATCCCTCGGATTTATTGGGTATCAAACCCAATGTATGATTCTTTGAATTTAGAAAGGCAATTAATGGTTGATGGCTTTTACTCTAAAAGTTTCGGTATTTACTCAAAAGGTAGTTGGGTAAGTCGCTGTTTTTGTGCTTTTCAAGGACTTTTTCCTGTTATTTTCAGAAAATTGTCATGGTACTCGGATGTACTCTTGAAAGTGGGGTGGCAGACGTCTCACCCAACTACCTGTCCGTTGGTGGTTGATTATTACTTATAAACATGTTTACACTTCTGTACAAAGTCGATGTGGGACAATGGCAATGATGGTTATCAAGTTATCTAACACAAGGGATGTACTCTAGTCTGCAAGCTGCCCTAGTAGCTGGTTTTTGATTGACTGATTGTTGATACTAGCCAACTGAGGAAACACATTCACATTCTTATGCATACTGGAAATGACTTGTGGGTTAGCATTTATGGTATATAACCAGGCATGTCATTTTTAATAATCAAAACTTCTGCCTTAGACCATGGCCACTCTATATTACTGGATCTCATATCTGGTGCTTAAATGTGCAGTAGCTTCAATTTATGATGTGAGTATGCATAAAGATTCCATTAATGAAGATTGTATAGCAGTAAGCATACTTGAGAAGGCTAGAACAATCAAGATTTTTCATTTCAATATTAAGATTAATTTATTTAACGGGGTTGATATTCCCATAGATCATCATTCTCGTTAAGTGAAGCCTTGAAAATTTTGGAGAAAGGGTGTTATAGTGTGCCTGGAATAGAATTTCGCAATCTATCAGATATTGTACAAGTCTAGAACATTAGTTTTTCAAAAAAAGAAGTTTCCTAAATAAATCTAAATTGTAAGAACTCTCTTTCTTTATAGTTGTGTGCACTTCAGCTCATTCTTTTCTACAGTAGTCCGTTTGAATTTTCATGTTTTTGTTGTACGTGAAAATTAATTTTTTTTCCTTTTTATTTTTTTTATTTTTTTGGGAACAAGATTACACTTTCTTCGGTTAGAATTGTTACTTTTGTGCTGTTGAACGACTTTTATTATTCCTTTTATTTTACTCTTTCCTTATATTAGAGTTGTACTTTTTATGTTAGTAGGTGTTTTATGAATTTTTATGGTGGATTACAAAAAAAAGGTTCACACCTGAAAGAAACAAATGAAATTTGAATAGTATTTGAAATAACATAGGTAATACTTATGGTCGATTACCTTCAAGTCAGTGCTTTTCTCAGTTACTCAGAAGTTTTGACATTAAATCCAAAGGTAGTTGAGTATGTTGCTATTTTTGAATATGTAATGTGACTGTGGTAGATTCCTTAACAGACTACCTAATATTATTGGTTGAACAAAACTTATGAACACATTGACATTTCGCTATATTGTCAATGTGGTACAATGTTTATTGATCTGCATCATGTCACTGAACCAAGAGGGATCTCCTACTGAGATTTCCTCCATTGCAAAAATCCGGGTCTCAGGCTCTTTATTGTTTGATATTAAATTTACTGAGGAAACACATTTGTTCATTCATATGTATGAAAAAACTTGACAAATGACTCACTTTTTTGGTATATAACCATACATAGTCTTATAATCATATTCCTTGCATTTGCTTGAGGCCATTCACTATTTGCATATTAGTTACTATGAAATTAAATACCACCATAAGGTAACGAAAGATAAATATATATCTTGTGATATTTGTATATTATATTTTTCATCGATTTTTTCTAAATATATATCTTGTGATATTTGCATATTATATTTTTCATCGATTTTTTCTATTATGAAGGACAGAGGAAAATAAGTTTTCTCTAGGATGCGATTTTCTTTTATTAGAAACTTAAAAAGATTTGTATTGCATTACCTCTATAAATTTTCACGTTGTATAGTTGTCATAGCATTTTGTCAATTTGATGAAGTGATCCAAAGGAAACTGAGGAGAAAGGATTTTTAGAGAGTTCCCCTAATAGCTTCTGGAAACTTTCCTCTATGTACATTGTAAGTGGTTTCTCAACAAATGTGGTGAAAGTTTACTTGAAGAGAAACTCGTCGATCCATTGGCTTGTGTCTAAGCATATGTTTGGCAAGTGTTTATCAATAGATGTGTTTATAAACATGTAGAAATAAGTCGTGGATAAGTGAATAGTACTTATGGATCCTATAAAATATGTGAATAAAAAATTATTTGACTTTTAGCATGTTTAAACATTTGCAAAACATACTCTAAATATTGGGTTTATCTTACTCAAATTTTGCGTGTAAGTTCAAAAAAAATATGATTGATAGTTTCTTCTATTTTGTCAGTTATTTAAATTATTTGGTATATTTCTATGTTTGTATTATTGAGAAAAAGTTTGTTGGAATGGTTCATTTTTCCAAATATTCACTGATTTTCTTTAGCTTTTTATCTTATTTATTTTTTTCACTTCTAAAATATTCTTTATTGTTCCATTTGAATGTGAATGTCTCAATCTTTTTTTGTTATACTTCCGGCATCCATATTTAGTTGTATATGCAGAATGCTATCTCTGGTTTGCTTCGAATGAGATTTGTTGTCCATTTTGTTCTTTAATCTTTACAATCTTAACTAAATAATGTGCATTTTAATTGTAGCCAATACATAACGGATATATTGTTAGAACATTTAAAATGATCTTTTAATGGCCTAATTAAGTCCATTAATACTAGCAATAACTGGCTTCTTTTGTATTTGTGAAAAACAAATGTTCAGTTTGTGGTTTGTACAGTGTCTGAGCTTCGTAAGAGTTTCATGGGCCAATTTCCCAAAAGGGTAATTGCAAGTTGAAAATAGTATTCATTCTTGAAAGAATGAAAAATAAATTAAGGTGGAAGGTATATGATTCTTTGATTTTATAAAGGCAATTCTTATAGTTGATGGCATTTACTAAAAAGTTCAACATTTGCTTAAAAGGTAGTTGGGTAAGTCGCCGACTTTTGTGCTTTTCAAGGACTTTTTGCGGTTATTTTTCATGAACATTGCCGTGATACTCCCGAACATGAATGTACTCTTGAAAGTAGTGTGGCAGACGCCTTAACCGACTACCTGTCCATTAGCGGTTGATTATTACTTATAAAGATTTTTATGCTTTTGTACAAAGCCTATGGGACAATTGTGATGATGGTCATCTAGACATTGAACATGACGGATATACTGTCATCAACTCCTCCACTGCAATATGATTAGTTACTGGTTTTTTGATAGATTGATTAGTTAACTATGGAAACACATTCACTTTCTTATGCATACCAGAAATGACTTGTGGGTTAGCACTTGTGGTATATACCATACATGCCATGTTTAATAATCTAAACTTGTGCCTTACACCATGGCCATCTCATATCTATTGCTTAAATGTGCAGTTATGATTTGAGCATGCTTCAAGATTTGATTAAAGAAGATTGTGTAGCAAGAACCATAATTGAGAAGGTTAGAACAGCCGAGATTTTTCATTTCAATATAAAGATTAACTTATCTAATATGTTGTTATTCCCATATATTATCTCTTTCTTGAAGCGATGCTTTGAAAATTTTGGAGAAAGGGCGTCACAATTTGCCTGAAATATAGTATTGCAATCTTTCATGTATTGGATGAATCTAGATCACTAGTTTTGCAAAAATGTAGTTATCCAAATTGAAGAACATTGTTTTTCCTCATAGTTGTCTACATTTTCTTGAATACTTCTTTGCAAAGTTCCCAGTATGAATTTGCATGCTTTTCCAGTACATGAAAGTTAAATTTCAGATATTTTTTTTTTTATTTTTTATTTTATGAGCATGATTACACTTTCTCCAATTAGAATCACGAATTTTGTGCAGTTCTACTCTTTCCTTAGATTAGATTTGAGCTCCTTTGCCTTGACGTAGCCCAATTTCAGTCTCAAATAAAGAGAAAAAAATTTGAGAGTCGAACAAATTCTCAGTAGTTCAAGTACTAATTAGTTTGATTTTGATTACAATTTCACTTATTTTGTTGCAGCCCACTTCCTACTTCCTAAACATTGGGAGCAAAAACGACTATGCCTATTGACTTAGGTGGTGTTGTTTTGGAGGTAGAAACAGTGTCTACTAAAACATCTTGAAAAAATCATCTTAGATGAAAAACATGGTATAAATCAAAGATATGGAAATTTAAAGCAGTTTGCAATTATTGTAAAAGGATTTGAGTAGGAAACCCAGCACGTGCACGTGCACAAGTCCGGCCTTGTTCAGGTTTCGAGTGTGGGTGGGGTCATTGTACTATATTAACTTTTTTGGACAAAATTTAATTGAATTTTTGGGTACTTAATGAAATTTATTTTGATTGACTTATTTTTGGGTAATTTTTTGGTATGAATAGTTTGTTAATCGATATAAAAGATGCAGTATTGAATTAAGCTGTCTATTTTAGTTTGAAGGCTGTTTAAACAGTGATGACTATTTTGAAAGATGTTCGAATGGTCACGATCAAGTCGATAAATAGCTTGCCCTGTTGCCAGAATAATTACACAACTTTCATTGCAAACGTTCTTTACTTTGAATCTCATTCTTCCTCTTTCTCGTTGTGATATTATTTTCGAAGTGAAAAATACTTCATTGAGTTTGTTGGAATTCCCGTGGATTACTGTGCTGTTTTTGTAAGAGGCGATATTTGTTCTATCTTAGGAAACAATTGTTGAACACCTCTAGCATCTTTGAAGGCAGTAAATTCGATTTAAGGATGTTCGAATGACCATGATCAAGTCAATAAATAGCCTGCCCTGCTGCCAGAATAATTACACAATTTTCATTGTAAACGTTCTCCACTTTGAATCCCATTCTTCGTCTTTCTCATTCTGATATTATTTTCGAAGTGAAAAATACTCCACTAAGTTCGTTGGAACTCTCATGGATTACTGTGCTGTTTTTGTAAGAGGCGATATTCGTTCTCTCTTGAAAAACGATTGTTGAACACCTTTCGCATATGAATTAATGTGGTGGAATTTAAAAGGGACATACTATGTCACTTTTTTTTTTTTAATAAAGTTTTACAATATTTCATTTATATTCTTTTTTGCATATATGGATAAAATTCACTTCTTTATCTATTATTGAGAAAAATTAGAACAAGATGACAAATATAAACGTGAAAAATGATTAAAATTGTTGGTTTAATAGAATGCAAATGCAACAACAATTGTTAAAACGTAAAATTTACTTTTTTTATTATTAAAAACTGTGACATTACAGTGACATATCATCACTGTTGTTTTGACAACAAATTTATGAAGTTTCAAAGTGTTAAAAAGCGAGATAAGAGTTGATATATATCACTGCTAAAAAATATCATGTCACATTTTTATACATATCATGTCCCTTTAAACCAATATTCATGTAGTATGATTAACTCTCAATCCTATATAGAAGATGAAAGAAAGGCTACTAAATGAAAAGTGACATAACAAAAAAATGACAAATATTGAAAGAAGTGATAAAATCTTTAAAAAGTGACAAAATCAAATTTGTGGGCATTTTTGAGCTTTCGGGATTTTGGGCGTAATTAATATGAGAATTTATAGTTCTAATCAGTTTTAAGGGTATTAATCTTGCTACTCAAACAGGGAATGTTGGTATAAAACACTTGGCATGCATTCATTGGGAGATAAATTTTTTTATTTTTTTATTTTTAAAAGCGAATAACAATTCGCCACATCAACTCTATCAACAATCCCTATCAAAATTCCCTATTTGAGTAGTTTAATTCAATATTCTATTGTTTGAGGATAGCGGACTTATTTTATTTATTTATTTATTTATTTTTACTAAAGGATATTTTAGGCAAATTGTATTTACTAATTAATAAAAGATTTATTTTATTTTTAATTTTTTGGTCAAAGTTTTTTATTTTATTTTTTATTTATTATTATTATTATTATTTTTGTAACTACAAATAACTTTGCAGAAGGGACTATCCTACCCAATTCCCACATTTGAATTTAATTCTAAGATAGATATTAATGGGAAATGCATACGATGGTTGGAAAAGTTATTAAATAGGATTTCCAACATATTTTATGAATTAAAATTTGGACGTTTCTCATTGAACCAAATAGGTCATATCTATGATTTTACTCACAAAATCATTACATTTTCATCTTTTCTTGTTTTACGTGCAATTTAGGGACCAATCACGTTTTGTAGATGTAGAGTTGGTAGAAACAAACTGCTACTTAAGCAATTCCATCTGTAACCCATGATTCTAGTTAGTTGGGATGAAAAGACAAATGCAAGGGCTAGTGTGATACAAGTTATTAACTTCATGGATTAAGTTCTTTTGTCAGAAAAATTATGACGTAAGGATCGATGAAATCCTATGTGGCGAAAAATAATTTTATGGAAAAGATGCAATGTTTTAAACAATTTTTCGATAGAACGCCATGTGACTTTATGTCAATCATTATGTCAATGATTCTGGTGCTGTAGCATGATTGTAACTTTATACCTTTTTCATACAAGGTACAAAGTTCAAGGACCAACCACGTCCTTTACCCTATAAATGTCTCTTTATGTTTACTTGTAGAAGGTTAATTTCTTCAATAGCCACTAACATTTTCACTTAGTTTCCCCTTAGCCACTAAACTTTAATTTATTTTAGAATCATCATTCAACTTTACAAAATGTTTCATTTAGACTACCAATGAGTTTTACGTCATAGAATTTAACTAAGAACCTTTACCTTTTGATGACTTGACTCGTGAACAATTAGGACTTTTAGTTAAATAAAAAATAAATATCAAATGGAATTAGTGGCTTGGACTAAATGTTTTGTAAGATTCACCAGTGAGTAGAGCAAATTAAAGTATAATGGCCAAATGACATTCAAAGCAAAATTTAGTCGTCTCCAGTAAACTTAACCCAATTGTAAAAAATAAAGGACAATTTTCAGTCAGAGAAAGGCCCGGCAGACAATTCAACAGTTTGAACTTTTGTTGTTTTTAGATGTCTCATCTACTGTTCGCTTTGTTGCTGCTAGAATTTACCTTATAAACGTGTTTATATTTTACTCAAGTTTCGATGTGGGATGATGGTGATCATAAAGTTCATATGTATGGCTGCGAAATGACAAATGGCTAACAAATTTTTGGTATATGACTTCACAAGACATTGTTTATAATCAGAACTCGTCCATTCTGTAAGGCCATTAACTTTTTCCTGCAGCTCAATTTCTTGATCAAATGACTGAATGAGAACTACTGCTAAGGGTAAAAAATTTACTTTTAAAGTACTGCTATAATTTCTGAACTTTTTAAATGTTTTACCTTGTTTGTTTTAAGTTAAAAATTATTTAAATTCCTATTATATATTCCTTTCACTTTGACTAAAACAATTTAAGGGGATAGGCAGATAAATTGTTGAGGTTTATTTCAGTTCTGTATTAGATGAATCATGGCTACCCATTCACTTACTGGTAGAACAAAACTCATAAACAGGTTTAGCATTTCATTCAATTTTCGATATCGGAAAATGTTGATGATCTATAAAAATCATGTATGGTTGTAAATGACCATGGCTTACCAATGATTTGGTATATAAACTTAAATGACATTGTTTACGATCATAATTGTATTTACAGAAGGCCATTTCCTATTTCCAAAGCTCACTTCTTTGAAAAAATGGGAACATGGTTTTTTTTTTTTTGTGGACATTAAATGAAAGGAAATTTCATGTAACGTTCCAAAATTTTATAATATAGAATTATTTAGTGGTAAGGATTTTCACCTAAGCATATTTTGATAATATTAAAATGTTGATGGACTAAAGTGAAATTGTATTAAACTCAATTTTATTTTAACAAAAAAATTAGATTTTGATAAAGTAAGTATATATCGATATTGGACTCATTGTGTAGATTGTAAGTAATTAGGAGTTGTTTAAACAAACGATTTGCTTTTTTTGAAAAGTAGGCAGATAAGCTGCTATTTTCGAACTTGGAATGTGGAATGTGGCTGATGCCTTGCCTGGCCACCTTTCCCTTCTTGTTGAACATAGCTTATAAGCATTTTAACACTCACTACATTGTCAATGTTGGACAACGTTGTTAATATGAATCAAGTCACTGAACAAAGGACTCTCCTGCTCTGATTTCCTCCCGTGTTACTCGTGCTTGACCATTTGATACCAGTTAATGGAGGCAACACAGATCTTCATTCCTCTGGTAAACATTCTCCAGTTTTGGCTGATATTGTGATTTTTACCATTGCATCCTTTTTCCCCCTAAATTTTGTAATTGTTTAGAGGTTCATTTTGCCAAAAGGGTAATTTTTTATTTGAGAATTAAATCAAAAGAATGGAAAAGTATTTAACGGAAGCAAATAGAATTCTACGAGGTTAAAAAGGCAATTCATATTGCTGATAACTTTTACTCAAAAGGGATTTTCATTGACTAAAAAGGTAGTCTGGTAAAAGTTTACTTGAAAGGGAGCATGCCAGTTTGTTGGCTTTTGTCTAAGCATATTTTTAACAAGTTATTGTTAGTAATTGTGCTTATAAACCGATAGAAATAAGTTGTGGATAAATGGATTTTACTTGTGGGTTTAACGAAATGTGGATAAAAAATGGTTTGACTTACCGTTTATAAACACTTGCCAAACATAGTTTAACTATTGGGAATATGTGATTGATAGATTTAGCATGTAAGTTTAAAGATGAAGATGATTGATAGTTTCTTCTATTTCTTTAGCTATTTAGATTATCTGGTATATTTCTATGTCTCGTTTATTAAGGAAAAAGTTTGTTCGAATAGTTTGTTAATTTTCTTTAGGTCATTTATTCACTTCTAGAATATTCTTTATTGTTCCTTTTCAATGTCAATGTCTCAATCTTTGTTTGTTATACTTTCAGCATCCACTTTTAGTTGTTTATGCTTAATGCAATCTCTAAGTTGAACAATCTCTGTTTTTTGCTTTGAATGAGATTTCTGCTTCATTTTATTCTTTCTTTTTACTAAATTAACTAAAATTATGTGCATTATAGTAGTAGCCATTATATAATAGCTATATTTTCTCCGCGCATTATATTGGTAGATCATTTTAGACAATCTTATAGTGGCCGGTTTGAGTTGATTCCATTAATTCTAGCTATCGGTAGCTTCTTTTTGTATTTTTGATTAAAAATTTTGTTCACTTTGTGGTAGTTTGATGGGGGTAATTGCTAGTTGAAAATATTATCCATTCATGAAAGAATGAAATAGAAATTAATGCAGAATGCATGTTGTCGCGGAAGTACTTCGATTCTTCCACAAAATCAGGTTGTTTTTCAATACCTACAACAATCAAACACCAACAAATCTCGAACCCACAACTTTATTCACTTCAGTTGCCTACTTTCTTGCACCGACAAAGGACACAATATCAATGGTTAATCGCAGCCACAAAGGAGGAAGAAGATGGAGGAAACATTGATTAAACTCAAGCACAAAGAAGAATAGAATAAGTAAAGTCGACTGCCTCAAAGTTTTCTCTGCAACTTACATGGTTGGAGGAAGGGAGAAAGCCACATTATATAGTTTTAGGTTAGGTTAAGTTGGGCCAAAGAATAGATAAACACAAATGGACCATCCAAAAGTGAATTAGGCTATGAGCAACCTTAATTAATCATGCTTCTTCCAATGGCCCAAATTGTTTTCGGATTGAGCCGATCAATATGGTATTGATATAATCAATCCAACCCATTAGGATTGTGCCAATCAATATGGTATTGATATAATTAATCCAACTCATTTTAACATCATCCCCCGAATTTATTGGGTATCAAAACACAACATATAATTCTTTGAATTTAAAAAGGCAATTAATGGTTGATGGCTTAAAGTTTCGGCATTCACTCAAAAGGTAATCAGGTAAGTCACCGTCTTTTAGTTTTTCAAGGACATTTTTCAAAAAAATTGAGATGGTACTCCCGAATATGGATGTACTCTTGAAAGTAGCGTCGCAGACATTTCACCCATAGGTGATTGATAATTACTTATAAACATGTTTACACTTCTGTATAGAGTCGATGTTGGACAATGGTGATGATGGTTATCAAGTTATCTAACACAAAAGATGTACTATAGTCTGCAAGAGGCCCTAGTTGCTAGTTTTTGATTGACTAATTGTTGGTACTAGTCAACTGCGGAAACACATTCAGATTCTTACGCATACTGAAAATGACTTGTGGGTTAGCATTTGTGGTATATAACTGCGAGAAAGGAGAAGTAGGGATGGCGTCTAGGCGCCATGAGTGGACGCCTAGGCGCCCAGTTTCTGATGAAGCAGAAACGGGAAGCAGAAACTTGGTGCCTAGGCGCCCGATTCAGCTGTATATATATAGCTGATTTTTCCTTCATACACATTCGGTTTTTTAGAGAGAACATTGAAGAGAGGGCTTAGAGAGAATTTAACAAGAAAGAGCTTGTTCTTCTTGGGTATAAATTCAAAGCTATTTTTCTTTCTTGGGGATTAACTTGAGGCTTGTTCAAGTAATCCAAATCCATTGTTCTTCATATATATTGAAAATCTTTTCTTCCTCAAATTCTCTTATCTTTCTTTTCATCTTCAAGTGGTTGGGATTTTCACATTGCAAGTTTGTTTGATCTTGGGCAATCTAAGGAAGTGTTTCTTCCCAACAATTTGGTATCAGAGCTTCTTCTTAAATCAGGGTAGTTAAGCTCTGATTTTTTGTGGGTGCTTGAACTTTGTTGTGCACACAATGTGTTTGTGAAAATTCCCAAGTAAACTTTGTTGTTTTATTTCCGATAAACAAGTAGATAAATCATGTCTACTAGAGGAACGGTGAAGATTGGGAAGTATGAGATAGAGAAATTCAATGGGAAGAATGACTTCTCATATTGGAGAATGCAAATCAGAAATTTGTTAATCTCTCAAAATTTGCACAATGCATTGGCGGGAAAGGAGAAGAAGCACATAGATATGTCTGACGAGGATTAGGAAAATCTAGATCTTGAGGCACGAGCGTCTATCATTCTATGCCTTGAAAGAGATGTTGCTTTCTTAGTTGATGGTGAGGAAACGGCGGCGGAGGTGTGGACAAAGTTGGAGGCGAACTTCATGACGAAGACTCTAACAAATCGGATCTATTTGAAGTCCAAATTGTATACTTGCAAGATGGATGAAGGTACACCAATCCGAGAGTACGTCAACAAGTTTGATAGGTGCATATCGGGCTTGAAGGACATTGATGTGAAAGTAGATGATGAGGATCAAGCACTTCTACTACTTCTTTCATTGCCAAAGTCTTACGAGAATCTAGTACAAACATTGATGCTTGTGGGTGATAAACTTGTGATGGAGGACACTAGAACGTCACTTCTAGGGGATGATCTTCGAAAGATTGCAACTAGTGGCATGTCTACCATTGGTAACAAGGAGCAAGCTCAAGGATTGTTTGTAAGAGGTAGAAGCAATGTGCGACCAAAGGGCAAGGGAGAAAAATCTAGATCGAGTTCTAGACCTCTTGCGGAAAGGCCTTGTTTCAAATGCGGCGAGCTTGGACATTTCAAGGAAAATTGTACTAACAAAAGGAGTTGGAAGAAGAACAATAAAAACAACAACAACGGGAAGGTGCAAGTCAAGTAAGAGGTTAGCTATGCCTTGGATGGAGGGAAAAGCGATGAGTGCTACACCATCTCTTGTGCTGAAGAAATCTCTGGTAAGTGGATTCTTGACTCTGGATGCTCTTACCATATGTGTCCAAATAGGAAGTGATTTACTACCTATAGAAGCACTGATGGTGGAACCGTGCTGATGGGAAATAACCATTCCTGTAAAACGGTGGGGCTCGATTTAATTAGAATCAAGATGTATGATGGAGTGGTTAGAACATTAATTGATGTTAGACATGTTCCCGATTTGCGGAAGAACCTTATCTCTGTTGGTACTTTAGACTCCGGTGGTTGCAAGATTGTAACATGGAATGGAGTAAAGAAGGTTGTTCGTGGTTCTTTGATTGTGATGAAGGGTATTCGTGAAGGCAATCTCTATGCTCTTCAGGGTACTACAGTTACAGAAGATGTAGCGGTTGGAACAAGTGGAAATGGTGGAGACCCATGTGAGTGCACTCGGCTATGGCATAGGAGACTTGGGCATATGTCTAAAAAGGGGCTAGATCTGCTAGTCAAGAAAGGTTTGCTAAAGAAGTTGAAGAAGCCTTGCATGGATTTCTGCGAGCATTGCATGTACGGTAAAGCACACCGAGTTCAATTCCAGCCAAGCAAACATAGAAGCAGAGGTATTCTAGACTATGTGCACACGGATGTATGGGGTCTGGCTTCTGTCACTTCCAAAGGCGGCTCCAGGTATTTTGTTACATTTGTTGATGATTATTCTAGATATGTTTGGATTTATTTTTTGAAGCATAAGAATGAGGTATTCGACACTTTCAAGAAGTAGAAAGCAATGGTTGAAAATAGAACATGAAAGAAATTGAAGACACTGCGATCTGATAATGGTACTGAGTATACAGATGGTGCTTTCAAAGAGTTCCGTGGTAAGGAAGGCATTGCGAGACACTAGACAGTTAGGAATACACCGCAACAGAATGGGGTCGTAGAAAGACTGAATTGCACATTTCGAGAGAAATCGATGTGTATGCGATCCTATGCTAGTTTGGGCAGAGAATGGTGGGCAGAGTCGATTGCAAATGCTTGCTACATAGTGAACCGATCTCCACATTTAAAGTTAGATGGAGATGTACCTTACAGGGTATTGACATGAGAACATGCAGATTATGAGAAACTCAGAATATTCGGATACACAGCCTACTATCACGTCAACGAGGGAAAGCTTGATGCGAGGGCCAAGAAGGCTATATTCTTGGGGTATGCGGTAGGTGTAAAAGGCTATCGCCTATGGTGTGTAGAGGATTCTAAGTTCATAATCAGCAGAGATGTTACTTTTGATGAGAACTCCATGTTAGCTTCGTTGAAAGCTACAGTGCCCGGTAGTGATGATGTTGAGACTACAAAGTCTTAAGTTGTTGAAATAGAACCTAGAGATCAACCTGGTTCTAGTCATGTTCAAAAGAAGAGTCATGCAGACACTCAAGATAAGAGTGATGATGAGCTTGAACAAGAGGCGGTTCAGCAAGAGAATGTACAGGCACAGCAACAACAGCAGCTTGCAGATAACTTGGCTTCCTCTAGGCCACGGCGTACTTACAAGCAAGTTCTAAAGTTGGGGTCAGACGAGCCTTTGAGGCACTATGGGCAGACAAATTTGGTTGAGTATGCACTCTCGGTGGAGGATGATGAGCCTGCCACTTTCAAGGAAGATATTTTAAACAACAATAGTGAGAGTTGGTTGGCAGCGATGGAAGAAGAGATGGAATCACTTCACAAGAACCAAACATGAGAGGTTGTCCCATTGCCCATAGGTAAGAAAGCTATTGGTTGCAAGTGGTTGTACAAAAAGAAAGAGGATCCTACCAAGCTCGGTGGTACAAAATTTAGAGCAAGGTTAGTGGCTAAGGGGTTTGCACAAAGAGAGGGAGTTGACTACAATGAGATCTTTTCTCCGGTGGTCAAGCATACTTCCATTCGGGTGCTATTGAGTATTGTTGTTCATCATGATCTTGAGCTGGAACAACTTGATGTCAAAACCGCCTTCTTGCACGGGGACTTGGATGAGGAAATCTATATGCATCAACCTGAGGGTTACAAGGTTGAGGATAAGGAACGTCAGGTATGTCGCTTGAGAAAATCACTTTATGGATTGAAACAATCTCCTCGGCAGTGGTACAAGCGATTTGACTCCTTCATGCTAAAGCATGGTTTCTCCAGAAGTGAGTATGACTATTGTGTTTATATTTGAAAACTTCGGGGAGGTAACTATATCTATCTTCTTTTGTATGTGGATGATATGCTTATCGCTTCGAAAAACAAGGTGGAGATAGATAGGTTGAAATCTCAACTTGGTAAAGAGTTTGAGATGAAGGATATAGGGGCTGCTAGGAAAATACTGGGTATGGAGATTAGAAGAGAGAGGACGAACTGACGAATATTCTTGAGTCAGAAAGGTTACATTGAGCGGGTTATTGCTAGGTTCGGGTTGCAAGGTGCAAAGTCGGTGGTGACTCCATTGGCTCCATATTTCAGGCTCTCTGGTAAACAATCTCCTACTATAGCGAAAGAAAAGGTACGCATGGATCGTGTACCTTATGCTAGTGCAGTTGGCGATTTGATGTATGTCATGGTGTGTACACGCCCAGATATTTCACAGGTGGTTAGTGTGGTCAGTAGATTCATGGCGAATCCAGGGAAAGCACACTGGGAAGCTGTGAAGTGGATCCTGAGGTACTTAAAAGGTACCACGGATACGGGTTTATGTTTTGGTGGAGATGCATGTCATATAAGTGGGTTTGTGGACTCGAATTATGCAGGTGATCTAGATAGACAACGATCTACTACTGGATATGTGTTTTGCATACATGGTGCTCCAGTTAGTTGGCGATCGATGTTGCAGGCTACAGTGGCTCTTTCTACTACAGAGGCCGAGTATATGGCCATGGCAAAGGGAGTGAAGGAAGCATTGTGGTTGTGGGGTCTTCTAGATGATTTGGGGATTGAGCAGGATTGTGTGGACTTGTGGTGTGATAGCTAGAGTGCGATTCATTTGGCTAAGAATCAGGTTCACCATGCTCGAGCCAAGCATATCGACGTCAGGTATCATTTTGTGCGTGATGTCATAGAGGAAGGTGATATTTCTCTCTTGAAGGTACACACAAATGAGAACCCAGCAGACATGTTAACCAAAGTGGTAACGGGTAGCAAGTTTCAGCATTGCTTGGACTTGCTTCACATTAGTCCGTGCTGATATGCCCGAGTGGGCATAGCCCTTCAGGACGGGGTTGAAATGAGGTGAAGAGTATATGAAGGTGGAGGTGAACTACGGAGGCTTGATCTCGAGTTTTGGGTACGTAGGCAACCATGGTTTGAATGGTGCAGCCGAGTTTGGCGCTTACTGCTTCTTCTTGTGTTCGTCCAAAATTTGAGGTATATCAAATGATGTACGAGGTGGCGAATTGTGAGAAAGGAGAAGTAGGGATGGCGCCTAGGCGCCATGAGTGGGCACCTAGGCGCTCGATTCAGCTGTATATATATAGCTGATTTTTCGTTCATACACATCCTGTTTTTTAGAGAGAACATTGAAGAGAGGGCTTAGAGAGAATTTAACAAGAAAGAGCTTGTTCTTCTTCGGTATAAATTCAAAGCTATTTTTCTTTCTTGGGGATTAACTTGAGGCTTGTTCAAGTAATCCAAATCCATTGTTCTTCATATATATTGAAAATCTTTTCTTCCCCAAATTCTCTTATCATTCTTTTCATCTTCAAGTGGTTGGGATTTTCACATTGTAAGTTTGTTTGATCTTGGGCAATCTAAAGAAGTGTTTCTTCCCAACAATAACCATACATGTCATTTTTAATAATCAAAACTTTTGCCTTACACCATGGCCATTTTATATTGCTGGATCTTATATCCGTTGCTTAAATGTGCAATAGCTTCCATTTATGACTTGAGCATGCGTCAAGATTCCATTAATGAAGATTGTATAGCAGTAAGCATACTTGAGAAGGATAGAACAGTCGATATTTTTCATTTCGATATTAAGAATAATTTATCTAATGGGTATGATATTCCCATAGATCATCACTTTCGTGAAGTGAAGCCTTGAAAATTTTGGAGAAAGGATGTTACAGTTTCTTGGAATAGATTTTCGCAATCCATCAAATATTGTATGAATCTAGAGCATTAGGTTGTTGGTTTGCCCTTTTTGGCTCATTTTTCATTTTCCGTTTTCGAAAACGCGGAAAACGCCTTTGGTCCGTCGTTTTCAAAAACGAGTTAAAATTTATAACTAAAAATGAAAAATGACTTTTTATCGTTTTCAGCGTTTTCAATTATAAATGTCGAGAACGCTCAAAAAACGGAAAACGAGCCGTTTTCGGGGAAAACTAAAAATCGTTTTGAAAATGAAAATGGAAAATGAAAATGCAAACCAACCACTACCTTAGTTTTTCTAAAAAGAAGTTTCCTAAATAAATCTGAATTGAAGAACTCTATTTTCTTCGTAGTTATGTGCACTTTAGTTCATTCTTCTCTACAATAGTCCAATATGAATTTTCATGTTTTTGTTATACATGAAAATTAAGTTTTTATTTTTATTTTATTCAGTTTATGAACAAGATTATGCTTTTTGCAGTTAGAATTGTTACTTTTGTGCTGTTGAACCATTTTTATTATTCCTTTTATTTTACTCTTCCTTATTAACAGAGTTGTACTTTTTATGTGAATGTGTTATATGATTTTCTATTGTTGATTACGCAAAGGAAAAAAAAAAAGAAAAAAAAAGTCCACTCTTGAAAGAAACAAATGAAATTTGAATAGTATGCGAAATAATATAGGTATTACTTATGGTTGATTACCTTCAGGTCAATACTTTTCTCAGTAACTCAAAGGTTTTGACATTAAATCCAAAGGTAGTTGAGTAAGTTGCTATTTTTGAACGTGTAACATGGGTTGTGGTAGATTCCTTAACAGACTACTTAAATTTACTGTTTGAACAAAACTTATGAACACATTGACATTTCACTACATTGTCAATGTGGTACAATGTCATTGATCTGCATCAGGCTCTTTATTGTTAGATACTAAATTTACTGAGGAAACACATTTGATATGAAATTAAATACCACCATAAGGTAACGAAAGATAAATAAATATCTTGTGATATTTGTATATTATATTTTCCATCGATTTTTTCTATTATGAAGGACAGAGGAAAATAAGTTTTCTCTAGGATGCGATTTTCTTTTATTAGAGACTTAAAAAGATTTTTATTGCATTACCTCTATAAATTTTCGCGTTGTATAGTTGTCATATCATTTTGTCAATTTGATGAAGTGATCCCAAGGAAACTGAGGAGAAAGGATTTTTAGAGAGTTCCCCTAATTGCTTCTGGAAACTTTCCTCTATATAATGTGTAAGTGGTTTCTCAACGAATGTGGTGAAAGTTTACTTGAAGAGGCACCCGTCAATCCATTAGGTTGTGTCTAAGCATATGTTTGGCAAGTATTTATTAATAGTTGTGTCTATAAACATGTAGAAATAAGCCATGAATAAGTGAATAGTACTTTTGGATCCTACGAAATATGTGGATAAAAAGTTATTTGACTTTTAGAATTTATAAATATTTGCAAAACGTATATATATACATATATATATATGTATATATATATATATATATATATTCCAGCAATAACCAAGGTGATACCAGGCTTAGTTTCCACCAAATATCGATACAACCATGATTGAGACAACACCCAACTTTCACTTTCTTTCTTCCCACATACGGTTGCTATCTATACTCACAAAGAGTCGGCCAAGATGAAGAACAATATAGCCCCAAGAGAAAACCACACAGGTTATTTGAAAGAAAGAGGCCAAGAATCAATATCACAAAAAGAGATCGAGCGTTCTTCATAGTGGAGGCGTAGAGGAGCCGTAGGTTATAAGTTAAGTGAGTGACAAAAAAATGGTAAGTTAGGTTAGGTTAACATAGTGGTCCAAACAAGGCTCAACGCAATGGTAATGGGCTCCAAATGAATACCATAGCCCTCCAAGTAAATGGGACGGACCACGAGCAACACTATTAAAATAGGTTGCTTCTAACGGTCCATAGAAAATTGGGTTGGGTTGGGTTGTCTCGATGATAGTGTCGACATATAATTCAATCATATTGGCCAAGGCCGACTGATAACAAATAAAATCGAGGTTACATTATTGCCCGGGAGGTCGTTTGACAACCAATTGCCTAACAACCTCTACCTTGTTGTCAAAGGACCTGCAAAAAAAATGTCTCCCAATAGTGACACCTCTAATAAAAAACCAATAAAATTGAAAATCATTTACCTGATAACTTTGTCAGTGGCAGTACCTTAGTCCCCATATCGGAAGGATTGTAGTGGGTGTGGACCTTTTTAAGTCTTACCACCTCTTGAGATACTATATCTCTAATGAAGTGGAGTCTAACATCAATGTGTTTAGTGCGCTCGTGAAAAATAGGGTTCTTGCACAAATGTATAGATGACTGACTATCAGAATACACTACTACATAATCATTCAAGACACATAATTCATGAAGTAGGCCTCTAAACCATAGAGCTTCTTTAATAGCTTCAATGGTAGCAATATATTCTGATTCTGTAGTAGATAGTACAACAATGTGTTGTAATTGTGATTTCCAACTAATACATGAATTAGATAAGGTAAACACATAAGATGAAGTAGATTTCCTACCATCCCTATCTCCCGCATAATCAGCATCTACAAAACTCTTTAATTTTATACCTTCTTTATTAGCACTAAACTTTAAACATATGTCACTTGCACCCTTCAAGTACTTTAATAGCCACTTTAACGCTCCCCAATGTTCAAGGCTCGGATTAGCCATGTGCCTACTGAGAGTACTAACAGCAAAATCTAAATCCGGTCTAGCACAAAACATCAAAATACATTACGGAACCAATAACATTAGAGTAAGGCACTCTACTCATATATTCTCCTTCACGTTCATTGCAAGGAGATTGTTCCTTCGATAAAACAAAATGATTAGCAAGAGGCAACATGACAGGTTTGCAATCACTCCTATTAAATTACTTGAATATTTTAGATATGTATGGAGACTGATGCAAGAACAAAACAGAATTTGACCTATCTCTTTCTATTTCCATGCCTATGATTCTCTTAGCCTTACCTAGGTCTTTCATTTCAAATTTACCACTTAGTTTTGCTTTTATGTTATTTATCCACTTAGAGGATGATCTAATCAAGAGCATGTCGTCCACATAGAGCAATAAAAACAGATAATTATCATCAGTCTTATTATGTTGAAAATACAAGCAGTGATCAAATTTACTTCTTTGGAACCCTATAGTGAGTACAAAGGAATCAAACATCTTTTACCACTGTCTAGAAGATTGTTTTAACCCATATAAGGATTTTCTCAGAAAACAGACATAATCAGGTTTTGACTTATCTTTAAAACATTTTGGTTGATTCATGAAGATTTGTTCATCAAGCTCACCATGTAAATAGGCAGTTTTTATATCAAGTTGTTTAAGTTACCAGTCAAAGTGTGCAACCAATGCGAGCATGACCCTAATAGTGGTGTACTTAACAACTGGTGAGAAAATCTCATTATAATCAACGCATTCCTTCTGTTTGTAACCTTTAGCCACTAACCTAGCTTTAAACCTTAAGGGTTCCGAACTACTAGTACCTTCCTTAACCTTAAAGACCCATTTGCAATCAACAATCAATTTGTTCTTAGGCCTAGGTACCAACTCCCAAGTATGATTCTTTTCTAGAGAACTCATCTCTTCTTTCATTGCCTTAAGCCATTCATTAGATTGATCACTGCCTATCGCCTCTTCAAAGGTTTTTGGCTCTTTATCAACTAGTTCTTCATAACTAGCTTGGGCAAAAGCTAATTCGGATTCAAAATCAAACCTTCTAGGTTCTATCGTTTGTCTCCTCTCTATCTCCCTAACTAAGTTGTAGTTAGCTAAAGAATTTTCTTCCTCATAGTGCTCTTCTATCACTACTGCGTTACTATTCTCCACCTCAGGTTCCTAAACTTGAATCTCCACCTCATTAGGAGCAGTAGGGGCAGGTGTACTGAGCTTTCCTAACTCCACCTTAAACGGGTCTCTTCCTTCACCTAGTTCAGTTTAATACATGGCATCTCATTCTCGTTAAATGTGACATCCCTACTTATGATGATCTTAACCCATTTTTGGCTTCTATCCCATAACCTATAGCCCTTAACACCCTCGGGTTATCCTAGAAAGACACACTTCCTAGCTCTAGGTTCCAGATTTTCCTCACTTTAATGAGAAAAAGCCAATTTACCAGAGCGGACCTATCTGAATCCGTAACGTGGAGAGATGTGAATTTGCTGCTTTAGGGCCACCACTATTCACCCTAAAGTTTCAGCAAATATAACAGTGCGTTCAGCAACAAATGCAGATTGTAATCAGGGGCAAAATCGTCCAAAATTTTCTGCACAACCTGAAACACCAAACCAAACACATTAGTACGTTCAGGGAATCAAAATAATTGAAATGGCACGAAAAAACCATGCAGGAGCTCCTCCATATGCCGTCGCTGGACAGCCACGCACCGCCGCCACGCGCCTCACCAACGAAGGCACCTCAACCTGCTGAGTTCGAATCTGCCCTCAGTTTTTTCTACAGGTCAGCCTTTTGTCCAAAAATAGCAGCTGCAGATTCGGCCCTTTTACAAAAATTGCGAACCCGCCCCCCTTCTTGGTCGATTTCTTGCTGGAGAAGATGACCCACGCTCTGATACCAGTTGTGAGGTATAATTCCAGCAATAACCAAGGTGATACCGGGCTCAATTTCTACCAAATATCGACACATCCACGATTGAGACAACACCCAACTTTCACTTTATTTCTTCCCACATACGTTTGCTATCTATACTCACAAAGAGTCGGCCAAGATGAAGAATAATATAGCCCAAGAGAAAACCACACAGGTTATTTGAAAGAAAGAGGCTGAGAATCAATATCACAGAAAGAGATGGAGCATTCTTCATAGTGGAGGCATAGAGTAGCCGTAGGTTATAAGCTAAGTGAGTGACCAAAAAATGGTAAGTTAGGTTAGGTTAACATAGTGGTCCAAACAAGGCTCAACACAAAGGTAATGGGCTCCAAATGAATACCATAGCCCTCCAAGTAAATTAGATGGATCACGAGCAACACTATTAAAATAGGTTGCTTCTAACGGTCCATAGAAAATTGGGTTGGATTGTCTCGATGATAGTGTCGACATATAATTCAATCATATTGGCCAAGGCCGACTGATAACAAATAAAACTAAGGTTACATCATTGCCCGGGAGGTCGTTTGACAACAAATTGCCTAACATTTGTATCATTGAGAAAAAGTTTGTTGGAATAGTTCATTTTTCCAAATAGTCGCTGATTTTCTTTAGCTTTTTATCTTATTTTATTTTATTTTTTTTTTTCACTTCCAAAATATTCGTTATTGTTCCATTTGAATGTGAATGTCTCAATCTTTGTTTGTTATACTTCCGACATCCATATTTAGTTGTATATGCAAAATGCTATCTCTAAGTTGAGCAATCTCTGCTTTGCTTTGAATGAGATTTCTGGTTTGCTTTGTTCTTTAATCTTTTCTATCTTAACTAAATAATGTGCATTTTAATAGTGGCCAATATTTAACAGATATATTGTTAGAACATTTAAAATATTCAGTTTGTGGTTTGTTTCGTGTTTTTGGTTTAGTAACCCTATCTGCATGTGAGCTTTGTAATAGTTTCATGGGCCATTTTGCCAAAAGAGGTAATTGTAAGTTGAAAATAGTATTCATTCTTGGAAGAATGAAAAATAAATTAAGGTGGATGGTATATGATTCTTTGATTTTATAAAGGCAATTCTTATGGTTGATGCCTTTTACTAAAAAGTTCGGCATTTGCTTAAAAGGTAGTTGGGTAAGTCACCGTTTTTTGTGCTTTTCAAGGACTTTTTGCGGTTATTTTCATGAACATTGCCGTGATACTCCCGAACATGAATTTACACTTGAAAGTCATGTGGCAGACGCCTTAACCGACTACCTGTCCATTAGCGGTTGATTATTACTTATAAACATTTTTATGCTTTTGTACAAAGTCGATGGGACAATTGTGATGATGGTTATCAAGTCATTGAACATGACCGGATATACTGTCATCAACTCCTCCACTGCATTGATTAGTTACTGGATTTTTGGTTGATTGATTTGTTAACTATGGAAACACATTCACTTTCTTATGCATACCAGAAATGACTTATGGGTTAGCACTTATGGTATATACCATACATGCCATGTTTAATAATCTAAACTTGTGCCTTACACCATTGCCATCTCATATCTGTTGCTTAGATGTGCAGCAATTTCCTTTTATGATTTGAGCATGCTTCGACATTTGATTAAAGAAGATTGTGTAGCAAGAACCATACTTGAGAAGGTTAGAACAGTCGAGAATTTTCATTTCAATATAAAGATTAACTTATCTAATATGTTGTTACTCCCACATATTATCACTTTCTTGAAGCGATGCTTTGAAAATTTTGGAGAAAGGGCATCACAGTGTTACTGAAATATAGTATTGCAATCTTTCATGTATTGGATGAATCTAGAACACTAGTTTTGCAAAAATGTAGTTTCATAAATAAATTCAAACTGAAGAACTTTGTTTTTCCTCATAGTTGTCTACATTTTCTTGAATACTTCTTTGCAGAATTCCGGTATGAATTTGCATGCTTTTCCTTTACATTAAAGTTAAATTTCAGTTTTTTTGTTCATGAGCATGATTACACTTTCTACAATTAGAATCACAATGTTTGTACAGTTCTACTCTTTCCTTGGATTAGACTTGAGCTCCTTTGCCTCGACGTAGCCCAATTTGAGTCTCAAATAAAGGGAGAAAATTTTGAGAGTCAAACAAATTCTCAGAAGTTCAAGTACTGATCAGCTTGATTTTGATTAAAATTTTACTGGTTTTGTTGCAGCCCACTCCCTAAAGATTGGGAGCAAACACGACTATGCTTATTGACTTAGGTGGTGTCGTTTTGGAGGAAGAAACAATGTCTACTAAAACATCTCGAAAAACATCGTCTTAGACGGAGAACATGGTATAAATCAAAGATGTCGAAATTTCAAAGTAGTTTGCAATTATTGTAAAAGGATTTGAGTAGGAAACCCAGCACATGCACTTGTACGAGTCCGGCTCAGTTGAGGTTTCGGGTGTGGGTGGGTCATTGTACTATATTAACTTTTTTGGAAAAAATTTAATTGAATTTTTGGGTCAAACTGTAATTAATCAAATTTTTGGATACTTAGTGAAATTTATTTTGATTGACTCATTTTTGGGTAACTTTTTGGTATGAAAAGTCTGTTAACCGACATAAAAGATGCAGTATTGAACTAAGTTGTCTGAATAGTAACAACTGATTTGAAGGATGTTTGAAGGGCCACGAATAAGTCTATAAATATCCTGCCCTGCTGCCAGAATAATTACACCATTTTCATTGTAAACGTTTTCTATTTTGAATTTCATTCTTCCTCTTTCTTGTTCTGATATTATTTTCGAAATGAAAAACACTTCATTGAGCTCGTTAAAACTCCCGCATATTGCTGTGCTGCTTTCGTAAGAGACGAAATTCGTTATATCTTGAAAAACGATTGCTGAAAGCATCTTTGAAGGCAGCAAATTCATTTTTAAAAAAAAATCTTGAAATTGGGTGGGTTAGAATTAATTTTCTTATCCTATTGATCATATTGTTACGTTGTACAAAAGTGAGATAACTTTATTTGGCTTTCGCATATGAATTAACGTGGTGGAATTTAAAAGTGACATTGTCTATATTTCATTTATATTCTTTTTTACAGATATGGATAAAATTAACTTCTTTATCTATTATTGAGAAAAATTGGAACAATATAACAAATATAAAAGTGTAAAATGATTAAAATTGTTGGTTTAATAGAATACAAATGCAACAACAATTGTTAAAACGTAAAATTTACTTTTTTTTTAATACCTAGAAACAGTGATATGACAGACATATGTCACTGTTTTGACAACTTTACGAAGTCTCAAAGTGTAAAAAAGCAAGATAAGGGTTGATGTATATCACTACTAAAAAATATTATGTCACTTTTTCATATATATTATGTCCCTTTAAAACAATATTCATGTAGTATGATTATTTCTCAATCCTATAGAAAAGATAAAAGAAAGGCCAATAAATGAAAAGTGACATTAAAAAAAAAAAAGACAAGTATTCAAAGAAGTGATAAAATCTTAAAAAGGTAACAATGTCAATTTGTGGGCATGTTTGAGCTTCCAGGGTTTTGAGCATAACTAATATGAGAATTTATAGTTCTAATCTATTTTAAAGGTATTGATCTAATATTTTATTAATCATTCTACTCAAATAGGGA
Source organism: Olea europaea var. sylvestris (assembly GCF_002742605.1). Classification (NCBI taxonomy): domain Eukaryota; kingdom Viridiplantae; phylum Streptophyta; class Magnoliopsida; order Lamiales; family Oleaceae; genus Olea; species Olea europaea. Next base: position 8,509,229 of record NC_036258.1, on the reverse strand, counting down.
ATGTTGGTAGAAAATACTTGGCATGCATTCATTAGAAGATGCTTCCCCCACCTTAAAAAGGCGAATTGCAATTTGCCGCCTCAGTTCTATTAACAATCCGTGTCAAAATTCTCCCTTTGAGTAGCTTAATTCATTATTACATTGTTTGAGGATAGTGGACCTAATTTTCACTTCATTGTTTTGGCTTAAGGATATTTTAGGCAAATCGTATTTACTAAATTAATAAAAGAATTATTTTATTTGTAATATTTTGGTCAAGGTTTTTTTTTTTTTTTTTTTATTTCAATTACAAATAACTTTGCAAAAGGGACTATCCTACCCAATTCCCACATTTGAATTTAATCCTGAGATAGATATTAACGGGAAATACATACCATGGTTGGGAAAGTTATTAAATAGGATTTCCAACAAATTAAAATTTGGGCATTTCTCATTGAACAAATTTTGTTCTTGTTTTGCGTGCAATTTAGGGACCAATCATGTTTTGTAGATGCAGAGTTGGACGAAACAAACTACTACTTAAACAATTCCATCTGTAACTCATGATTTTAGTTAGTTGGAATGAAAAGACAAGTGGAAGGTCTAGTGTGATACAAGTTGTTAACTTTACGGATTAAGCTCCTTTGCCAGAAAAATTATGACTTAAGGGTTGACGGAATCCTATGTGACGAAAAATAATTTGATGGAAAAAGTCGTATTTTAAACAATTCAATAGTAGAGCGCCATATGGTATTATGTCAATCATTATGTCAATGATTTTGGCACTGTAGCATAATTGTAACTATATACGTTTTTCCCACATGATACAAAGTTCAAGGACCGACCAGGTTCTTTACCTTATAGATTTATCCACGTATCGTACAAATATCTCTTTACGTATGTTTAATTGTAAAAGGTTAATTTCTTTAATAGCCACTAATATTTTCACTTAGTGTCCCCTTAGCCACTAAACTTTAATTTATTTTAGAATCATCATTCAACTTTACAAAATGTTTCATTTAGACTACCAATGAGTCTTACATCCAAATTTATTTGAAGGGTAATCAGCACAAAATGTCCTTAACTTTTGATGTTAATGTGCAAAATGGTCATACATTTCATTTTTTGGCATTTCAAAAATATTCACCATTCATTGCGAAAATAATTATTTTCGTCAAATTTCTCATGTAAAATAATAAATATACCATCTTATTTAAATAAAACAAAAAAGAAAAAGAAAAGAAAAGAATAATTAAAGAACATATTGCAATCATACTTCCTAAATTTTTAAAAAATGCAAATGAGTCTAAATAAATTACTAAAATGGTAATTAGTGTAAAACGTCCATACCTTTCAATATTATTGTACAAAATGTCCATACCTTTTATTTTTTGACATTTTATTTCAAAATTCATCATTTTTTATCCATTTCTCAATTAAAAGCTGTAAAATAACAAATATACCCTCATTTTTTCAATAAAATATTTTCTAATTATTTATTTAAAATTTAATTGTACTTTTTTTGAAAAATTTGGAAGTATATTTGCAATTTGTTCTTTATTTTTATTTTCTTTTTTGTTTATTTAAAGATGAGAGTATATTTGTCATTTTACATCTTTTATTTGAGAAAATTTAAAAAAATAATGATTTTCGCAATGAAATGTGAAAATAAGGGTGAAAATATCAAAAAATAAAATGTATGGACATTTTTGTTAATAATATTGAAAGGTAAGTACATTTTGTGCTAATTACATTTTTAATAATTTATTTGAATTTATTCACACTTTTTAGGTTTTGATCCCTAAAGGTCTACTTTAACTTCCTCTCCCTTGGCTTTGTTATTAGCCCGATTATAATACAGAGATAATGTGCACAAAAAGTTTAGAAGTATGATTGCAATTTGTTATTTATTTATTTTATTTAATATATGAGGGTATATTTATCATTTTACACAAGAAATTGGATGGGAATTTAACTAAAGGGGTTATATTCAATTGAGACTTTTAATGATTTTTTGAGATTTAAAAACTTTAAGGGTATTCAATTGAGACTTTTTGAGAATATCTAAAAGTATTGATGTATTCAATTGAGACTTTTATAGATTTTTAGGTATTTTCTAAAAGTTACGGTTATTTAATTAAAACTTTTTAGAAAGCTCTATAGGTTTTGAGGTATTCAAATTTTAATAACTTCTAGAGACTTTTATAAAAGTCTTTGGAGTACCAATTCTTTCCTTTTTCCTTCTACGGACAAGTTTACATTTTTTTCTATTGATTATATTTATTTTCATTTATTTTTCTCTCTCTCTAATGAGAATCACAATTTTTATTAACTATATATTCTATCAACTTCTATCAAAATCTATTAAAAATATATTTTTAACAAAACCAAATAGGGACTTTTCACTTTGTGCAAAAGATACTTTTGTTTTTTTTCCCGACTTGTTGTCGGCTATATTTTCTATGAAAAATTAATTTGGATTCTTTTATTTTTTTCCCTTTTTTCGTTCATTTTTTTTTTGTGGCGAAAAATATCTATTTTTTATTTATTATAAAATTTATATGAAAATTTTATAATTCAATTTAAATATATTGATTTTTATTTATTTTTACATGTATATTAATAATATTGAATATTGAATTTATTGTTTATCATATATATGTATAATTTTGATTATTAGTTATTTAATTAATATTTATTCTTTTAAATTTTTTTATTATATGGGAAGAAGGAGGAGAAGAAGAAGAAGAATTGTGGAAACCGACATCTCGAAAATTTCGTACTATTGTATTAAATTCGCGTGAATTCTATTTTAAATAAAAGTCTTCAAAAGTCTTTCGAATTTTATGAAAATCCATAAAAAAAAAATTTTAAATGAAAGCCCATAAAAAGTCTATAAAAGACTTCCACTAATTTCACACAAATTTATAGAAGATCTACAAAATATACAGAAGTTATCACTTAAAAAAATCCACGAAAGTCTTCAAAAAAAAGTCCCAATCGAATACACTCACTAAGAATCTTTACCTTTTGATGAATTCACCTGTGAACAATTATGACTTTTAGTTAAATGAAAAATAAATATCAAATGGAATTAGTGGTTTTGATTAAATGTTTTGGAAGATTCAGCAGTAAGCAAAACAAATTAAAATATAATGGCCAAATGACATTCAAAATAAAATTTAGTCGCCTCCAGCAAACTTAACCCAATTGTAAAAAAAAAAGTTAATCACATTTTTGTCCTTCGAAGATCAGAACATCAGATTGGGCAGATCAGAAAGTGGTTCTTATGCAAGGCGAAAAGCATATTGGCTAGTTATTTTTGAAGAATTTGATGAAAGTTATCTTGGATAGAGGTGGATTTTGTTAAATATGAATTTTCTTTGAGAGAGAGTTAATTCTTACGATGGTGTAATGGTTGGGCTGAACTTCAACCAAAACCAACTGATATTCACCACAATAACTTGCAGTTAAAGATGACCAGCTGGATTTAAGGGGAAAGACGAGGGAAATAGCAGAGAATTGGGGAAGAAGAAAGAGGTACAATTTTCTGACAAGTTACCAACCTGCCTCCGTTACTTTCCCTCCCTCAGTTTAGTACAGTAAAAGGCGTTTTCTATAACAAAAAACTTATTCTTCCATTACAAATGTGCAAATGAAACGGCGTCGTCCCTTTCACCATTTAAATGCCGTTTGCTTCTTTCCTTCTTCTTCCTCCAGCTGATATCTGGCTTGAACCGTTCTTCTTCCTCATTACAGATAGATGCATTCACTCAAAAAGGGAAAAAAGGGCAGACAGAGAATTCATCGGGTTGAATTTTTGAGGTTTTTGGATGTCTTATCTGCTGCCCGTTATGCTACTGGTAGAATTTACATTATAAAACCGTTTATCTTTTACTGAAGTTTCGATGTGGGATAATGGTGATCATCTCCAAATAAACGAGGGATCAAAGATCATATGTATGGCTGCAAGATGACAAATGGCTTACCAATTTTTGGTATATGACTTCCCACGAAATTGTTTATAATCAGAACTAAGGCCATTCACTTTTTCCTGCAGCTCAATTTATTGATCAAATGACTGAATGAGAACTGCTACTAACAGGAAAAAATTTCCTTTAAAGTACTGCTATAATTTCTAAACTTTTTAAGGCCCCGTTTGGGAGTGATTTTGAGAATTGATTTTGTGACCGTTATGAGAAAAGTGGGGCCACCTGTGAAAGAATTTTACAGTTGGAATAGTGAAATAACGGTAAAAAAATCAAACTTCTTGGATGAAAAATCACCCCAAACAAGCTCTAAATGTTTTACCTTGTCTGTTTTAAGTTAAAAATCATTTAAATTCCTATTATATATTCCTTTCACATTGACTAGAAAAAATTAAGAGGGTAGGCAGATAAGTCACCATTTTATTTTGGAATTTCAGTTCAGTATTTGACGAATCATGGCGAGCTACCCATTCACTTACTGCTAGAACATAACTCATAAACAGGTATAAAATTTCATTAAATTTTCGATATCGGAAATGTTGATGATCTATATCAAATCATGTATGGTTGCAAATGATCAATGGCTTAAAATTATTTGGTATATAAACTTAAATGACATTGTTTACAATCATAATTGTATTTGCAGAAGGCCATCTATTATTACCTAATGCTCAATTCTTTGAATAAATGGGAACTTTTTTTTTTTTTTTTAATAATTGGATATTAAATAAAGGAAATTTCATGTACGTCCCAAAATGTTATAGTATTGAATTATTTAGTGGTAAGGATTTTCATCTGAGCATATTTTGATAATATTGAAATGTTGAGGTAGTGAAATAGTATTAAACTCAATTTTATTTGGACCAAATAATTAGATTTTGATAAGGCGCGAATAAGTATATCGATATTGGACTTATTGTGTAGATTGTAATTAATTAGGAGTCGTTTAACCAAAATTTTTGCATTTTTGGAAAGGTAGGCGGGTAAGTTGCTATTTTCGAACATGGAATGTGGAATGTGGCCAACGCCTTGCCCAGCCAGCTCTCCCTACTTGTTGAACATTGCTTATAAACATTTTAACACTCGACTACATTGTCGATGTAGGACAATGTTGTTAATATGAATCAAGTCATTGAACAAAGGAATTTTCTCCTCTGATTTCCTTCGGTGCAAATTTCCCGTGTTACTCGTGCTTGATCATTTGATACTAGTTAGTTAATGGAGGCAACAAAGATTTTCTTTCTCTGGTAAACATTCTGCAGTTTTGGTTGATATTGTTATTTTTGCCATTGCATCCTTTTTCTCCCTAAATTTTGTAATTGTTTAGAGGTTCATTTTGCCAAGAGTGTAATTTTTTATTTGAGAATTAAATCAAAAGAATAGAAAAGTATTTAATGTAAGGAAATAGAATTCTACGAGGTTAAAAAGGCAATTCTTATCGTTGATGACTTTTACTCAAAATGGATTTTCATTGACTAAAACGGTAGTCTGGTAAGTAGCCGTTTTTGTGCTCTTTATGGTTTTTTCAGTTATTTTTCTTGAATTTGCACGTGGTGAACTTCAATGTGGCTGTATACTCGTATGTGGGATGTGGCAGATGCCTTTTCAGGCTACCTGTCCCTTACTGTTTGAACATTACATATAAACACGTTAAGATTTCAGTACGATATGGGACAATGATGGTGATGGATTGATATTCCCGTAGATCAACAGTTTCATGAATTGATGCTCTGTGGTTTTGGAGAAAAGTGTTACAGAGTGCCTGAAATAGAGTTTAGGAGTCCATCAGATATCAGATGAATCTGAAACCTGTATTTTTCTGAAAAGAAGTTCAGATCACCCTTCGGTAAACCCGGAGTAAAGGGACAAAGAACTTCTCGCAAAAAGACCACTTCGAGCAGATGTCACGCGCTCAGGACACTACCCCTATCTATGTCAATAGAGACAGACCATAGAGTAGTGCGACAAACAGGCAGGCACGCTTGAACATTCTTTCAAGTCGGAGGTTCATCCAACAGATGTGACTACGCATTGCTCTTTTCTTTTGGAAGGGCAGGATCAGATCTGGAAAGGAAGGAAGCCCGATTTCACGGCATCGGAGATCGTCTCCTACCGGACATACATGTCATTGTTTATAATCATACATCTTGCATTTCTTTGAGGTCATTCACTATGTGGATATTGGTTGACCCTTGTTATTACTATATTTTCCACCAATTATTTCCACAATGAAGACTAGAGGAAAATAAGTTTTCTCAAGGATGCTAGTTTCATTTATTGCAAACTTAAAATGATTTTTGTTGCACTATATATATAAATTTCCACATTGTATGGTTTTTATAGTATTTTGTCAATTTGATGAAGTGATTCAAAGGAAACTTAGGAGAAAGGATTTTTAAAGAGTTCCCCCTAATACCGTCTGGAAACATTCCTCTATACGCAATCTGTTGATCTGTAAATGGTTGGTGAAAGTTTACTTGAAGGGAGCATCCCAATTTGTTGGCTTATGTGTAAGCATATTTTTAGCAAGTGTTTGTTAGTAATTGTGTTTATAAACAAGTAAAAATGTGTTGTGAATAAATGGGTATTACTTTTTAGCAAGTTTCATAAATAAATCCAATTGAAGAACTTTGTTTTTCCTCATAGTGGTCTACATTTTCTTGACTACTTCTTTGCAGAATTCCAGTATAAATTTGCATGCTTTTCCTGTGTAAGATTGTTAAATTTCACTTTTTTTTTTCTTTATGAGCATGATTACACTTTCTCCAATTAGAATCACAACTTTTGAGCAGTTCTACTCTTTCCTTAGATTAGATTTGAGCTCCTTTGCCATGACATAGCCCAATTTGAGTCTCAAATAAAGGGAGAAAAATTTGAGAGTCGAACAAATTCTCAATAGTTCAAGTACTGATCAGTTTGATTTTGATTACAATTTCACTAGTTTTGTTGTAGCCCACTCCCTAAATATTGGAAGCAAACACGACTACACCTATTGACTTAAGCGGTGTCGTTTTGGAGGAAGAAATAGTGTCTACTCAAACATCATCTTAGACGGAAAACATGGTATAAATTAAAGATGTGGAAATTTCAAAGCAGTTGATTTGAGTAGGAAACTCAGCACTTGCACGTGTACAATTCCAGCCCAGTTCAAGTTCGGGTGTGGGTGGGTCATTGTACTATATTAACTTTTTTTGGACAAAATTTAATTGAATTTCTGGGTCAAATTGTAATTAATCAAATTTTTGGGTACTTAATGAAATTTATTTTGTTTGATTTATTTTCGGGTAATTTTTTGGTATGAATAATCTGTTAACTGACATAAAAAACGCAATATTGAATTAAGCTATCTATTTGAATTTGGAGGTTGTTTGAACAGTGATGACTGTTTTGAAGGATGTTTGAATAGTCACGAATGAGTCTATAAGTAGTCTGCCTTGCTACCAGAATAGTTAAGCCATTTTCATTGCAAATGTTCTCTACTTTGAATCTCATTCTCCTTCTTTCTTATTCTAATATTATCTTTGAAGTGAAACACTTCATTGAGTTCGTTGGAACTCCCGCAGATTGCTAAACTACTATCGTAAGAGACGAAATTTATTCTATCCTAGGAAACGATTGCTGAACACCTTTAACATCTTTTATGGCAGCAAATTCATTTTAAGGAAATATTTTGAAATTAGGTGGGCTCAAATAAATTTTCTGATCCTATTGATCATATTGTTACGCTGTACAAAAGTGAGATAACTTTATTTGGCTTTCGCATATGAATTAATGTGGTGGAATTTAAAAGTGACATACTCTGTCACTTTTCTTATAAAGTTTTACAATATTTCATTTATATTCTTTTTTGTCGATATGGATAAAATTAACTTCTTTATCTATTCTTGAGAAAAATTGGAACAAGATCGTGAATATAAAAGTGAAAAATGATTAAGATAAATGCAACAACAATTGTTAAAATGTAAAATTTACTATTTTTTATTATTATTAAAAACAGTGACATGACAATGACATATCATGTCACTGTTTTGACAACAAATTTATGAAGTTTCAAAGTGTAAAAAAGTGAGATAAGAGTCGATGTATATCACTGCTAAAATTATTATGTCACTTTTTCATACATATCATGTCCCTTTAAACCAATATTCATGTAGTATGATTATTTCTCAATCCTATATAAAAGACAAAAGAAAGGCCATTAAATGAAAAGTGACATAAATTCTAGAAAAAAATGAAAAATATTGAAAGAAGTGATGAAATCTTAAAAAAGTGACAAAATCAATTTGTGGGCATGTTTGAGCTTATGGGGTTTTGAGTGTAATTAATATGAGAATTTATAGTTCTAATCAGTTTTAGCCCCCCATTTGAGCCCCATTATTTGGAGATTATGATGTTTTGAATAGTGTTTTTTTTTTAAATGAGTAGTTGAAAAGAAAAAAAAAGTTTTTTGTTTACGTATAATATTATTTTATTGAAGATTGTATGGTTAAAAATAGAAGAGAGAAAAATTTAATTTAATTTAATAAGAAATAATGGGGGCCAAACGGAGCTTTAAAAGTATTGATAGAATATTTTATTAATCATGCTATTCAAACAGGGAATGTTGGTAGAAAATACTTGGCATGCATTCATAAGAAGATAATTTTTTTTTAAAAAAAAAAAAAAAGGAAGGCAAATTACAATTTGCCACCTCAGCTCTATCAACAATCCCTATCAAAATTCTCTATTTGAGTAGGTTAATTCAATATTCTATTGTTTGAGGATAGTGGACCTAATTTTCACTTCATTGTTTTGGCTTAAGGATATTTTAGGCAAATCGTATTTACTAAATTAATAAAGGAATTATTTTATTTTTAATAATTTTGGTCGAACTTTTTTTTTTTTTAGTGCTTGTTTGGTAAGGATTTTATTAATTGATTTTTTTTACATTTAGATATAAAGTGGATTCTACCTATTAGAGAAAAATTTAAAAATGATGACTGAAATAGTGAAATAACGGTCAAAAAATTGATTTTAATTAACTTTTAAGCTGTACCAAACAAACTCTTAATTACAAATAGCTTTGTAAAAGGGACTATCCTACCCAATTCCCACATTTGAATTTAATTCTGAGATAGATATTAACGGGAATGATTGGAAAATTTATTAAATAGGATTTCCAACATATTAAAATTTGTACATTTCTCATTGAACAAAAGTGGTTATATCTATGATTTTACTCACTAACCCATTGTTCTTGTTTTACGTGCAAATTAGGGACCAATCATGTTTTGATGCAGAGTTGGACGAAACAAACTGCTACTCAAGCAATTCCATCCGTAACCCATCATTTTAGTTAGTTGGAATGAAAAGACAAATGGAAGGGCTAGTGTGATAAAAGTTGTTAACTTTATGGATTAAGCTCCTTTGCTTAAAAACTTGACTAAGTGTTGACGGAATCCTATGTGGTGAAAAATGATTTGATGGAAAATATGTCATATGACCATGTTGTAAACAATTCAACGACAGAGCGGCATATGGCATTGTGTTAATGATTTTGACACTGTAGCATGATTCTAACTTTATACGTTTTTCCCACATGATACAAAGTTCAAGGACCGACCAAGTTTTTTACCCTATAAATTTATCCACGTATCATACCAATATCTCTTTACGTATGTTTAATTTTGTAAAAGGTTAATTTCTTTAATAGCCACTAACATTTTCACTTAGTATCCCTTTAGC
>NC_036258.1:8497489-8499437 GCF_002742605.1 Olea europaea var. sylvestris | reverse complement strand
TTTCCCGTATGGTCTTTACTGTCGAAATTTTCTTCCGCTAACAACAATGCTTAGTTGGAGAGAGATCAGCTTGCAACTTCATTAGACTTTCTGATTTCCGGATCATCGTTATGTTTACCAATTCTGATTTCCAACGCCTACACTTGCCTCGACTCATTCTTCTGTCGATTCAAATGATTTTTCTGCTTCACCTAATGAATTCATGTTATTTTTGCTCTAATTTCCCGTAGAAGGCACCATTTGTGACTACAAAATTATGATTAACAAATTCCTCTCACCTAGTTAGGATTTTTTCCTAATTTCATCGTACTCGATGCTTAGTAAAGTGTGCATGAGTGAAAATGGTTATTTGGAAGACGGATATTTGAATTTGCATACCCTAATTTTATTTAGTTTTTTTTTTTTTATAAGATGGGACCTATTTATAGATTTATTTTTGCGTTTTGGGGGCATTCAAGTCTTTTCTAGTGAAAGACAAGTGACGGTCATTTAGTAGTGGGTTTCTAAGTAATTCTGTTATGTGTTCACGTTTCATTCACTAATTTACATGTTCTTCGTTTATTGGTTTTGAATTCATGTTTTAATTACTTACCCATGTGTGACGTGTGCTTTGATGACAATTTCTGTTAACATGGAATATAATTGAAACAGTTTGCCCTTTTTGCCTGCGAGCTCGTAAGCTTTCTTTCTAGCCTTGCATGTTCTCAGGCTCGTAGGTCTTGAGCTTGCTTGCTCATTCCTTTCTATTTATTTATTATACAAATATTATTAAAACATGCCAACGGGGCATGAGTATTCGGGATATTGTATTTTGCTATCCCTACTATTACCTCGAATCAGGGCCGACCCTGGCCCAAGGCAAGCAAAGTCACTGCCTTGGGCCTCATATTTTAAGGGGCCTCTAAAAAAGCCCAAAAACGCTTCAATCCAAAACCCCTCAAATCCCTTAAAAAAAGGAAAAATAAAAAGAAGCAAACCATTTTTTTCTCCATTCCAATCATCTTCCCCAAAAAAAACTTACGTCCTTTTATCAAGAATGCAATAAACTTGAAGAAAAAAAATACAATACTAATACAAAAAAAAAAAAAACTATAAATCTATTAGCAAAAGTTCCGGTTAGAATCCGATTGATTTATTAAGCAATGGACCTTCGAATAAAGTGTTGCCGTTTGTGGGAGATGTTGATGAATCGAACTAACCAGTTGAAGTAATTCTGCAGATTTAATTATTGGAGCCTGTGTTGACATTAAATATCCTTCAATGTTCTTCGTCACCTATATAAACCAAAACATTGTTCAATTAGTCAATTTGCACAATAGCACATAAAGAGGGTTTAGTGGTAGTGTTTCATTGTCTGTATGGAAGGAATTGGACAAAATTTCAATTCAGCATATTGCTGAGGCCATGAAAAAAAAGATGAAGATATCCAGAGAACAACATTTTGAATTATAACTTTTTCAAAGAAAAACAAAAGGGTATTTTTCGGATTCTTTCATTGTGTTAGAGCATGTAAGTTGAGTTTAAAAGTTTTTAAAATAAATTAATACTTACTAATTTTATATATAAATCTACTCACAACTAAATGAACTGTTGAAACTGGTAAAAAGGGTGGTAGTTTCTGAACCCCCACACCTCGAAGGCTACTCCATTTGTTCAATAGGGACTTTTTTCTTATCCTCTGTAACTATATATTTGTAGGTCATTTGTTATTGTTGAATCTATTCTTTTTTGGGGAAGTTTAAGAATTTTCAATTCAAACTTATCAATCAAGTTTTACTATTTTTTGCTTATTATTATGTTTACAAGAAAATTTGAATTTGGATGTGCCAAAAATAACAAGGAATGAAAAGGTTGAAAAGTTGATTAAATATCAAAAGGGAGCACTTGATAAGTTTTTTAATAGTGGTAAATGAACACATAACGAAGACGTAGTTATTGAAGAAGTGTT
>NC_036258.1:8495900-8497389 GCF_002742605.1 Olea europaea var. sylvestris | reverse complement strand
TTATTTATTTATTTATTTATTTATTTTGTTTTCTCCTCTTTCTCTACCTTCCATGTCATCTATTTGTGCACCATTATGTACACAATGATGTACAAATATCATTACTCTTTTCTAAAAAGGGTAAAGGCAAAAAGCATATAAAAATAGGTGCTATTACAGGTACATGTCCTGCAGTAAGAAGGAAAGTTGGAGTAACTCCTTTTTCTTGCATTACTTTTTGCTGATGCAGTTGGTTTGGTGAGCACTGATGCCACTTTGACTTGCAATTTGGTATATGGAGCAGAAAGTGGTGATACTTGTACCAGCGTCGCACAGAAATTTAATTTTTCATTTGAAGACTTCATGAAGATTAATCCAAACATCAACTGTGTTGCAATCTTCGTGGGTCAGTGGCTTTGCATTGATGGTTCTGCCTAACTGCAGATTATGAAGAAATTAATAAAGCATAGTACAATATTGTCCTCCCAAATGTTGTCTCTTTTAAATTACATTGTCATTTCCCTTTTATACTATTGTTAAATAATAACAAGGTATCATGACCTTTCTATTGAATTGTTGTCCCTTGGCACTTTCTTATTTATAAGCTCTTAACAAAAGACATTGCACAGGTAAAATTAATTGAATCAATGTTTAAGGAAAATAAATAAATAAATAAATGTTAAGCTAGATCACCTAAAGGCAGATCTCCCTGAGCTTGTTGGAAACATGATTTCATATGTCATAGTTAGTGGAACTACATCTTGTCTTGGCATGTCAAAAGATGTAATCAGGATTAGATTTTGAGACACCTTCAACAGTAAGTTCCGGTGGACAGGATGAGCAAATTGAGACCATAGAGAAAGGATGTGAATTGGACCTTCCAGAAAAACGATTAGATGAAGCAAGATATAAATGGAGTTGGGTAGCAGCATTAATTTGAACAAGGATAGAAGGAGAATGTGCTGATTGGGTAACTGTAGTGTCACTAGTGGCAGCTTCAATGGCCATTGAGAGCTGAATTTCAAGGAAGAAGGAAAAAATAAAAAGGAGATTATCTCATGAGAGAATTATGGATCTGATACCATATGAAGATGAGAATGGAGATTGAAATTTCTTAATTTCTATTAACTGAATATACAACATGTATAGCTTGATAAAAGATTGAGATAATGATATGAAATACAAAGTTAAAATAGAAAAAAGTGCTTCCACAATATCTGCAGTTGGCTGCATTGAAAATGATCAGGACACGGTTAATGCATAAGGCCAAGACTTAGCAGATTGGCAGAGTGCCAGGTGTTGTCTGAGTTTAGCTCATGAGCCTTGTTTGAATTGGCAATTGTTGTGTCTTCAAGAATGTAATTGGTTATTTGTTCCATCTATAAAAGGTGTGCGATTTATCCCTTAACAACCATGATTCTGCCTGGAAGTGTAGTTGATTTGATTGCTGTAAGTGTATAATTGAGTCAAATGAAAGTTGTGATGCTTGGAGGAGAAACAGATTTTTTTT
>NC_036258.1:8458021-8495800 GCF_002742605.1 Olea europaea var. sylvestris | reverse complement strand
AGTTTGAAAATAATAGTCATCAAATTTATTTAGAATAGTATTCATTAAATAATTTCTTAGTTTTTCATTGTTGCATGTGTCCTCTGCTTATTTCGGTCATGATTCAACTAGTTTATATTTTCTAAAGTAAGTGTCGATTTTCTATTTGGCACTTTTTGTCGTGAATGCATGAATTCAACCTCTTGCAACGTGAGTTTTTTAAATTTCAGCCAATCCTAAGATCATTTTTTAGCTCCACCCTTGAGGGGCCTTGTACTCCACCGTGAGGATTCACATAGTGTCATATTTTAACCTTGTCTATGACCACCCCATTAGAAATTTGTCCTTTCGCGTCCTTTATTGGCAATTCGTCATTGCTTTAATCAAACACCTCTCCCAAATTTGCAAACTGAGTTGGCTCAGAATGCTCCATCTCTATTTCAATAGGAAAAAGCTCGACGTCCAAGGGATTGTGTGGCACAAACACCCCCTGGACATCCAGGAGGTGGTTCAAGCAACAGGTCCGTTTTAACAATATCAAATAATTGATCCTTTGCACTCACTTGTTAACAAAAATGGAACAAAGAAGGGCCACAGTATGGAGAAGATATTACAAATTAACAAACTATTATCAACCATTAACTCGGTAAATTCAAATAATTGCTCGGTATTACTAGCTAACATGCTTATGCTAGGATTAAGTTGTCATCTATTATTATTATTGCGACTATCGAAGCATTGAAAGTAACACGAGTGAGAAGAAAGACCTAAACTTGCCTATTTAGAAATCAAATTTTGCTTGTTCTTGCCCTAAGGTTAGATTTTCTAAAGCTTACGATTGCGCAATGTACTAGACTAGGGAGATAACTCGATCGTATTGGACAGCCCAAACTCCAATATGCTTAGAAGATGAATTGTAGCCTTAAGTTGAGCCCTGCTAGTAACGTGTTAAAAGACAATATATACATGATATACACGTAATCATCCCTTATAACTTAAACTTTTGGACCTTGTATTTCAGCCATAATCGATAATGACTCAACATGCAACCCCAATATATTAAAAATATGTGCATTAAAACCAATAGTTTATTTAAGTGAAAAATGTGTTTATATATATATATATACACGCACGTATATATGATAAAGACCAAATGAATATAAATTAGAATGCAAGTGTGACCAAATGTACATTGTAATATTAATAATAATTAAAAAAAAAAGTCATTGTTGAAAAAAAAAAAAAAAAAGTACAAAGACAAAAATGTTGACCAAATTTCAGTAGATAATTGGTCCATCTTTGCGAAGAAAGGGTATTATAGGAAATTGAAGAAATAATCTTGACTTTCTCATTACAGTAGCTCACAACAAACTCTTTCAATCAAACCATGATTTAGCCCCCGTTTGAGCCCCATTTCTTGGAAATTATAATGTTTTGAATAGTGTTTTTTTGAAAAATGAGTGGTTGAAAAGAAAAGAAAAGATTTTGATTTACGTGTAATATTATTTTATTGAAGATTGTGTGGTTAAAAGTAGGAGAGAGAAAAATTTAATTTAATGTAATGAGAAATAATGGGGCTCAAACGGGTGCTAAAATTCAAATTACAAATTCTATTTATTTTTGTCAACATCATTGTAGTTGCAAATATGATTCACGCATGCCACATAATTATTTATCTAAGCTAAGTGTTCAGTATTCTGGAATATATTTGTCTATGTGAATTTTTTATTTTTCAAAGCAATGAAAAACTGAAACGTATTCTCTATAAAAATCTAATATTAGTATTTAAATAGTTTAATATTTTGATATTTTTTGCAACTAATGTCTTTCCTAAAATATGTTAATGGTATTTGTTCAATCATTGTGCTTCGTGTAATATTTGAAATTCAAAATTTCTTCAAGTACAAAAAATTTTTACCAGATTTTTGACAGATTTTTAAATTCTCACTCACATGAGAGTAGGCCCGTGTATAAAATATTGAAAAAAAAATTTTCCCGCCTTTGAATGTGAGTGTTCGGTAGATACAAGAATTTAAATCCCTATACCTATAGCAAGGCTCTATGAAATTCCCGTAGCTTTTAGATTCGTGTAATTTCAAATAGCCTCCACAAAGCCAACTACTACTATATGAAAACTTGTAGTTGTTTTTGTGTTTGTTTGCGAAATATTCTTTTAAATGAAAAATTATTATTATTTTGGAAAATTGTACGATTAAAAAATAGATGACACTATGATCCCATAGAATGTGTGCTTAATTCTAAGAAAAATAATGTTAAGAAATCACTC
The DNA here is from genome assembly GCF_002742605.1 of Olea europaea var. sylvestris. NCBI lineage: Eukaryota > Viridiplantae > Streptophyta > Magnoliopsida > Lamiales > Oleaceae > Olea > Olea europaea. The sequence continues at coordinate 8,493,534 of NC_036258.1, read as the reverse complement.
CCAAATAAGTCATTTGTAACTTCCTATAAAATTAAAGTGCATGAAATCAATCCAAAGCCGCATTTTCTTTTTCTCTTTCTAATTTTTCAATTGAAATTTTTACTCGATCAAAAGTTACTTATCAATAATTTATTAAAATATCAAATCAAGGGAGAATCATTTTTTAGAAGATTTTAACCCTCCTATAATTCAATTATTTTAATAATACTTTATATTTCTTTTTTGATATGTAATAAATACTATATAATTGTTTTGCACGGGTTCGTCGCTAACAATTAAAAAGGGATCAGATGATTGTGTAAGGGACAAACCTCTTGAGACAAAGTCCTAAAAAGGGGTGTTCTTTATTGGTTATGACTTTACAATCGGAAAGTAAAACAAAATGTCTCCAAGGGGTGCAAACACACAAGTTAGTGAAAGAAGTGTTTAAATCTAAACTAAGAAATTTAAAATTACATGTTCTCTGTTCGAGAGTTTTTTGATTCGGCTCCTTTGCTCTATATCTTTCCTTCTTTTTATACTCCCTGGATGATCTCTTTGTGATCAACCGTCTAAAAACTGTTTGATCGTTCTATAGCTGCCCACTTTCCTCATAATGGCCAACTTGTCATGTAACTGCTTTTTCTAACTGCTGCTATTACTCTTTGTCATTCAACCGTCTTCAATTGAGTTCATTGAATCGTGGAACGTGATAGGGCTGCTTTAATAACTACTTTGATAACTGCGCTTCTTGATAACCACAACACTTCATGTTTGCTAAGACCTTGGGCGACTCGAAGGTTTGGGCGAGAATAGAGTAACAGCTCTGGGCGACTGCATGACACTCCATTCGCTCAGATCCTGGGCGACTTGCATGCTTGGGCAATGGTATTACCGCGTTCATGGGCCTCCCTATTTGGGCATTCATCTTGAATTGTTTGATTGGGCTTCGTTCTTTGGGCTATCTGATTTGGGGATCTCCAATTGGGCTTCATTTTTTGAGCCGTTCGATTTGGGCTGAATTTTTATGTGTCAACAATTACCCCCCAAGATGGCAAAATTAATACCAATTATTAAATTTTGCCATATTCACTTTGTGTTTCTAGCAATATTCGAAATTCCCAAGAATTTCAATCATTGTTTTCTTCCATAGCTTGAAAAGGTGCGACATTTTGCAAACCCTTATAACCCCCAAATACGTCATTTCACTGCACCATTAAATCACGCCTCACTTTTTTGTGTTTTTCTCTCACAATTTACTGTTCATCTCTTTGCTTCCCTGCTACGTAACTCTGAAAAACTCCGTTTCATCCCTAATGGCTACTTCACAATCTCAATCTGGCGACTCCTTTAGTTTTGATAACTTTCAGAAACTCCTTAATCGTCCATACGTAACTCCGAACTTTCTCGCGCCTGCCAATGTCGAACTCAATGAGTTCTACCTAGGTCCTTTCTTCAACAATGCAGAGGCAGTCGAACAAGCGGCGATGAGCCAGCTGTTTCCTTGTACTCAAGGCCTTCCATTTCTAAATTCTCTACCGCTGGGGCCACTTCGCGAAAGAGGTATTCGCACTTGGCCTAAATCTGATGTAGTTTTCCGTAGGTGGCATGCTCACCTTGTGGACCATGGTCCTACTAAGACCCTTTTTGATAATGCTAGGATTTCTGATTTGTTAGAAATCTCTCTTCAACTCCCTACTTTTGATTCAGCACTTTTTTCGATCACTTTGAGTTTTTGGTCTTCTGAGTATAATACTTTTGTTTTCCCTCTTGGCCCCATGTCTATTACTTGAAGGGATGTTGGGGCCCTAGTGAATCTGCCACCTTTGGGCGATACCATTTTACTTGGTATCTTGGTTTCTGGTGGCGTCCCAAAGTTTGGTAAAAACCTCATCGAGTCTTATTCAAGCCTGCAAACCCTTCATAACCATTCGAGCGCTGAGTCTTCCCATACTGAGCGAGTGGCCTTTCTTCTGGTTTGGCTTTGTAAATATGTTTTGTGTGTGCCAAGCATAAAGCCCTCCCTGAGTTATTTACCCATAGCGCACAAATTGCCACGTGGCAGGCCTTTGAATTTATGTTCTTTCTTTTTAGCTGCCCTCTATAGAGGCATGGTTTCTCTTCAAACTCAATTGAAGAATGATGTATCTCACACTGGCAGTGGACCTCTTTGGTTCACTCAAATGTGGTTGAGATCCTATTTTTCATTGTTTGGTGCTCCATCAATTTCTCGTCCTTCTGCTAGTTGCTATGGGCTAGCCATTGAGCCCCTGGCTCCTATAAATATGTCTAGAAGGGACATTTTTTCATTCTTTTATTCTTTGGATTCAATCCCTTCCTTCTTTCCTTTTCCTCCCTTTTTGACTCCAAACTATGTGCATCCTCCCTACACTATAGATAGCGCGAGCACCTCTCTGCTCATTTGGATCCAATTTTTAATTGGGAGGGAGTTATTTCATGATATTTTAACTGAGACCAATGCCAAGGCAGGGGTAGAAATATATGCTCCTCAATTTTTTGCTCACCAACTTGGTTTCGGCCAAACCTAACCTGTTCCTCCTTGCTATTCAAGGAACTTGATAGACCGTTTCCATATTATTAATAAGGCGGAGGCAGAGGTTATAAATGCTTGTAATCTTCTTTTGACGAGCCATTTTTCATTAGCCCCATTCAATTCTAGTCATGTCATCCATCCCCTTTTTGAACAGTTCTGGCCGTCAGTGAAGGGCAGATTGTTTGCGACTAATGCCAATTGTGCCTTTCATTCATTGGACCAGTCGAGCATTTCTTCCTCTCCTCCTGTTTTAGTCACCCCTTTGTCCATCCGGAGTCCTTCTCCTCCTCGTCGCGTTAGACAGTCTGCTCGTCCATCTTCTTCTCTCCCTGCCAAGCCTACTGCAGCCAAAAGTGTCTCGAGCCGCAAACGGCCAGCCTCAGCATCTCCCATTCTGGAGGATGATGTTGATGATGATGATGATACCCCTCTTATCATCAGGAGAAAGGTAATTAAATTGGTTTACTCACAAGCATATTTTTCCATACTTGAAACTTTTCTGTGTGCTGATGATTTATTTGGACTTCTCATAAAAGTTCAGCCTCTCCTTTAAAGGCTTTGGCATCGACAGCTCCTACTCCATCATCCTCCACTGAGGCTGCTTCATGCAAACCAGCTGATGAAGCGACTACGCTTAAAGATACATCTTCATTCCCAGAATCCTCATCACAACCAATGGATGAGCCACTTTCTTTCCAGGGCGTCAACCCCCCAAACATTGAAGCAGAAGGTAATTCAGTTTTTTTATGCTTTACATTTGCTTGTGCTATTGATTTCTGATTTATTACTTTTGAGTTCTGCAGATGCTCCTATGAGTCTGCCCGTTGTGGCAACATCTTCTCGCTCAGACAAGGGGAAGTCCTCACGAATAGTGGAGCCACAGGTGGCAGACTTGGCTGAGGATATGCCATCTTCCAAGATTATTGATGAGGTAATCTTTGCTTCACTTTTATTTCCATCTTGTTCGTTGTAGTGAGAATCTTCAATATTGGCAATTTTCTTTGTAGGATGCTGATAAGATTGTGCGTTCCATCCAAGAGTTGTTCGCTTCCTGAGGGCAAGTCAAGACATCTCGCCCTACTCCAACTGGTCGTCCTGCTACTTCTTCAGACGAAGATATGAAGTTCCTCAAGCAGTCGATATTTGAGTACGTGTCCTTCATGGATATGGATATTGGTAAGGCTAGTACTGTAAGACATAAGGATAAGCTTGAGCATTTGAATGCGAAGTTGGAGCAAGCACTGACACTTCCGTCGCTCAATCTTTCTGCTGATTTTAAAGCGACGTTGAAAGTTATCCATTCCGAGGTCCTCTTCTTGCTGGCCAAGAATGTTGAACTGAAGGCCAAAAGTACTCAATATCTTCGTGCCGTATCTGAAAAAGAGTCTTTGCGTCTGGAGATCAACAAAGCTGAGGACGAATTGAAAGAAATCTCTTTCGAATTCATGATTGAAGACTCTTTGATGGCTAGTTTGGCTGTTCAGATGAAGGAACTTCAAACCAAAATGGACGACTACAAGGTGAGAATGGCTGCTAAAAAGCGTAACGCCTCCCAGGGAATTGAGCGAACTAAGTCTTTGGTCAAGCAGTCCAAGAAGTTGGAAGTTGATGATGATGTCGTGGCCGAATTGAACATCACTTCCTCTCGGCAGAAAGAGGACTGGGAAAAACTTAGGGAAAGAATTCATTCAGTATGGGGCAAATTGTAATTAAGACATATAGCGCCTTAACTTTTTCTTTTTCGTAATTTCGCATTTGACTTTCCCTTTGTAACTTTGTTCATCATTAATAAACATCTATGTTAACTTCTTGTGCATTTATTTGACGTTTATCTTTTAATCGCCAATCCTTCAAGCATTTAACTGCTTTGTGCTAAAAATCTTGCACATTTTCTCTTGATATTTCCATCTCTTTTCCCAAAAATTTGGGCTAGTTAATTCCATTTACTGGGCAGAATGTGGCTGCTCATATTCTGTCTCTTCATCTTCACCCTCCTATAAATGCACATATGCTTCGCACTTTCCATCTTCTATCTTCATTTTCATTCTCTTCTTCAAAACTAATTTGCTGCCATTGTTTGGCATTCTGACAATCAATCCAAAACCTTCGTCTTCTATAAAGATGGATTGTTTGGTCCGCCCATTTTACTACTTGTCTTGATATCACCTTTGGTATGGGAGATATAGGAAATATTTTTTGGCCAGCAGCGAAATTTTTCCCATCAAAGTTCTTCCCATCGTCTCTTTGTTCTTTACAAGGGTTCGATGATGAAAGCAATTTTTGGGATGCTTGCAGGCCACCTTGCTTGCTGAGAGTGCTTCTCAACCTCTTTGCCCATCATTGCAGCAATGCATTTAGGAAGGCGGTGCGAGGCCGGTCCATCCTCTTACTCGGCGATCGATCGAGAGATTAGCTTACTTTTAATTGTAGTTTGTAGATCATCCATTATTTGTATTTTGCATCTTTGTAATGAACGTTTGATAATAAAGGACTTTATTTGAACGTATTTCGCTCTGACCTTGTTATCCTTAATCGTTCAACATGTTTTGATTATACTTTTATCTGTTCACATTCTCATAAAGAAGGAACATATTTTTTCAAATATTTGCCGTTAATGAATCTCACGTGCTTAGTGCCATCTAAATCTTCCAAATGATGCGCTCCATTGGGCAACACATTGTTTATTTTGTATGGTCCTTCCCAATTGGGCGACCACTTCCCATACTTTGGGTCCTTGCTATCCAAAGGGAGTATCGTCTTCCAAACTAATTCGCACAGGCTGAACGACTTGGCTATGACTTTTTTATTATAAAACTTAGCCATTCTTTGTTTTTGAACTTGCAATATATCTAAGACGTCCAACTTTAATTCGTCCAACCCCAATAAATTTTGAACTAGTGCTTCGGTATACTCATCATCATTTAACTTATATTGCAAGCACACTTTAATCGATTGCACGTTGATTTCCATAGGCAAAACAGCCTCCTGTCCATAAGTAAGTTGGAAAGGAGTAATTTTGGTACTTGATCGAGGTGATGTTCTATAAGCCTAGAAGGCCTTATTCAGACATTCGTGCCAATTTTTAGCATTTTCATCTATCATCTTTCTGATGATATTTTTTAGAATCTTATTAGAAGATTCTGCTTGTCCGTTGGATTGAGCGTAATATAGTGTGGAGTTTACTAATTTAACCCCAAACTCACTCAAAAATTTGTTCACTTGATCCCCATTCAAAGATATTCCGTGATCTACCATCAACGTTTGTGAAATCCCAAACCTATAAATGATGTGATCACGGATAAACTCTATGACATTCTTTTAGGTGATCTCTTTCAAAGGTACCGCCTCTACCCACTTAGTGAAATAGTCGGTTGCAACTATAACAAAAGTATGTTGCTTGGACGATGGGGGATAAATCTTCCCTATCAGGTCTATCGCCCAACCCTTGAATGACCAAGGTTTAATAATAGGTGCTATCTCTCGTGCTGGCGCCCTTTGTATTGGACCATGCTTTTGGCATGCTAAACAACTTTTTGCATACTGAACGCATAATTCTCCCATCTTTGGCAAAAAATATCCACTCTTAATAATTAACCATCTCATCCTTTGTCCAACTTGATGAGCTCCACATATCCCTTCGTGCACCTCAGCCATGATCGTCCTGGCTTCTTGCAAACTTACACACTTTAGCAATACACCATCAGAGCATTTCTTAAACAACTCTTCATCTATTAGTGTATAGTTCAGCAAACACTGCTTCATTTTCCTACTAATCCCTCCATTAGGTTCTTTAAGGAACCTTTTAATCTCTGTTCTCCAATCCATTGCATCTTCATCTTGTATGCAGTGAAGTTCAATCCTTCTCACCCTTCTTTGGGTCACGAGTAATATGGTTCCATACTCACAAGTAGACCTCCAATTCAAAACCTTTGAATACCCTGAGGCCATTTGGGCCAACTCATTTACCACATCGTTATATATCCTATTAACGCATTGAAGTTCTACTTGGTCGAATTCTTCTAACAATTCTTGGGTAATCTTATAATTACCAATTGAGAATCGCCCCTAACGATCACATTTTTTACTCCCATATCTATCATCAGTTCTAGGCCTACGATTAAGGCTTCATATTCGACCTGATTGTTGGTGCACATCCTGTCTAAAGTGAACGCGAACTTGTAGCAAATTCCTAAAGGATTAATCAATGATACTCCTACTTCTGCACCTTTAGAGGTTTTTGACCCATCGAAATACAACACCCAAGGTTTTAGCTCGAACGAATTGATTTCTAATTCAATTTCTTCAGGCATGTCAAGGCATTGATGATCGGCTAGAAAGTTAGCCAAAGCCTGATTTTTTACTGCCTTTTGAGGTATATATTGTATCTCAAATTCTGATAAATCTCATGTCCAAAGGCCTACCCTTTGGTGTAAAATAGGGCGCGAGAACATATATTTAACTAAATGTACTTTAGAAATTAAATAAACGGTTACGAGTCATAAATAAACCCTTAATTTTATACATGTGAAATACAACGCAAGACATAATTTTTCGATAGCAGAGTAATTACATTCACATTTTGTTAACCATCTACTTAAGTAGTAAATTGTCATTTCTTCACCAAATTGGTCTTCCTGTGCGACCATTCCAGCTATTGATTCTTTTTCAGCCGATACATACACTTACATTGGTCATCCTTGGATTGGTGACACCAACACTGGTGGACTTGATAAATATGTCTTCAGGCTTTCAAAAGCCTTTTGATGTTCTTCTTTCCAGACGAATTCGTCCTGATTTTTCAGGTTTAAGAGCGGCAAAAAGACTTTAGTTCGCCCTACACAGTTAGAAATAAAGCGTCTTAAAAAGTTTACTTGACCTAGAAATCTTTACAATTCTTTTTTGTTGCCAGGTGGTTTGGCCTCTAAAATGGCATTCGCTTTATTTTTATCAAGTTCAATCCCTCTTTTGTGTACCAAAAAACCAAGAAAATTCCTGCATTAACACCAAATGTATATTTCAAGGGATTCAACTTTAGCTTATATTGCTTCATTCGCTCAAACGAACATCTTAACTGTTCGAAATGGTCCTCTTCTTTAATGGATTTGACTACTATGTCATCTACATACACTTCAACAAATTTGCCTATCATATCATGAAAGATTAAATTCATTGCCCTTTGATAAGTTGCCCCTTCATTTTTTAGGCCGAAAGACATGACCACCCATTCAAAACATCCTAGAGACCCAGGGCATCTAAAGGCAGTTTTGTGTATATCTTCTTCAACTATATAAATTTGATTGTATCCTGAATACCCATCCATGAAAGAATACATGACGTGTCCGGCAGTCGAGTCTACTAAAGAATCCACCGTATGCGTTGGATACTCATCTTTGGGTGTAGCTATATTTAAATTCCTAAAGTCTATGCACACCCTTAGTTTACCATTCTTTTTTAGTACTGGTACGATATTTGACAACCATTCGACATACCTAGCTGTTCTAATAAAGCCTGCTTTCAATAATCGCTCTATCTCTTTCTTAATCTCAGGGAGTACATTAGGAGCAAAACGTCTAGGAGGCTGCCTATGAGGTTTAAAATTAGGCTTAGTTGGTAACCTATGTTCCACCAAGTCTCTATCTAAACCAGGCATTTGTTCATATTTCTAAGCAAAACAATCTTTATTCTCCTTTAACAAAGCGATTAATTTATCACTGACCTCTTGATCGAGCATCTGGCTGATAAATGTTGGATCTTTTCCTTCATTGCCAATATTTACTTTGATCAGAGGGTCTTGTGCTAGAGACAGGGATGCCGTTAACTAGAGCTTTAACGTACAATGGCCTCAAGTATTTAGTCAATTTCATGGCTGGCCGTTTAAAAATAACATTTTCGACAGTCTCTATTTCTACTTCTTGCTTGTTTTCTGTCGAATTATCCCCCTGTGATAAGTCGACGTGCAGCATATCGCGCTGAGCCTCTGTCTCTTGAATTTCCTCCTTACTGTTTTCTAATGATTCCTCATCAGTTACCCAACCTGTGGGAGGGGACATTATTCTTGGAGGTGATCCATACTTTTCAGAGCGAGGCACTCTTTTCTTCCTTTTGGACGTCTCGTACAGTACATAGAAATCGAAAGGACGCCCAGATGGTTCTCCAAACAAGTCTACTTCGCGAACTCCTCTCGATATAGTTGCTTCAACAGAGTATTGTGCGATACTCCTCTCCTTCTTCTTTCTGCTTCGAGGTCGATTTCTTCTTCGATGTCTATCATCCCGTCGTCTTCTTCATTGTTGTAGGCCTCTCTAGAAGTCTGACCTTCTTCACATTCCAGCACGCAAGCCTCTCCTTCGTTGTCCTCCCTTTCTTCTTCTTCTTTTTCTTTATTCTTGAATTCATTGGCCAGTAAGTAATTATTGGCCATGACAGGAGGTAATGTGCCGAACTGGATAGTAAAGGGCTGATCTGGATCTTCTCCATTTCTTCTGTCTCGCTTAAACTTTGATCTCCCAGAAGAAGTTTCTGGCAGTTCTTTCATTGATTCATCTGTACTGGTCTCTTCACTATCTTTGAGAACATTTTGATTGGCTACCTTGAGTAGTTTAGGTACTTTAGGATGTGGCACTCCCTATTGCTGCCTCATCATTCGTCCATAATTTCGTTGGAAACGCCTTTATTGGGTTCTAGTCATCTCATCGAAGGGTATTGCCCTTCCTGCATTATACTGGAATGAACGCCATACATTTGATCGGCGAGGTTGCGGCCTGAATGTTCTTTCATTATCTGCTGGCCTGAACTGCCTCTCAAAAGGCGGTCCTCTATAGAATGATGTACCTCACCCTTTACCAGGCTGAGTGTTTGGGAAGAAAGTAGGGCGATGGGGATGCTGCCATATCCCTGGTTTCTCCGTGTTTCCACTCACTTCTCTTTTACATCTTGCACACAGGACGTCTTCGTCCTTTTTTTGTTCTTTCCCTTTGATTCGTTCAAAGACACTGGGATGTGATCTAGGGTCCTCTTCTTCATCATCTATGACCAACTTGAATTTTGGCAACTTGTTTTTGAAACCAGACGTCACCATGTTCACTCCAAGTGGCTGTGGAAAAGGATTTTCATCCACTGCCATCTTCTTCTTATCGTCGAACGTAATTCGTCCTAATTCAATGGCATCCTGCAATACATGGCGAAAAACCAAGCAATTGTTAGTCAAATGTGACCATGCATTATGCCACTTACAATATTTTTTACCCTTAATTTGTTCAGGGTTTGGCAATTTATGTTTATCGTTCAGCTTTATCTGCTTATCCCTATATAATTTATCAAATAGAAGGTCATCTTTGGTTACATCGAACGAGAACATTCTAGCCTTTATGTTTCCATCCTTCATGGGTTCATCTTTGCCCGATGGTCTAGGCTTAGCAATTATAGGACAAGTATACGTATCTCCTTTGACCAATTCGGCCAAACACATTTCAGCCTGATCGTATGACTCGTCGCTGATGGTATGAACGTCCAAATTTGGGTCTTTGTAATAAGTCACTTTACTAGAATTTTTCATCTGCTCTTCTTCTCTTATCAGTCATTCATACATAATCACATTCGCACTCAACTAGAAAAGGTCAGAAAATTCCTTGTCTTGGAATTTCTTTTTTAAATCAAAGCTCAAACAGCCCTAAGCGATTTTGACAAATTCTTTTTCGGGCAGAAGTACAAAACATTTGCTTCTTACTGTCTTGAACATTTGGAAAAAACTTTCTGCCCATTCGTTTGGCATTTGACGTAGATTCGCCAAATCAGTCAAAGTGACTTCAAACTCAATTTTATAAAACTGAGCATGGAATAATAGTTCCAATTGTTGCCATGTTTGAACAGAGTTCGCTGGCAAGTTGATGAACCAAGAGAAAGCTACTCCTGTTAATGAACTAGGGAAAAGCCTCATTTTATGGTAATCAGTTACATCACCACTTTGCAATGTGAATCGCCCTATGGGTTTTAGAGTAGACACCTCTCCTAAACCGGTAAACAGTGAGAATTCTGGCACTTTTTACCCTCTAGGCCATGGATATGCTTGGTCTACCCAATCATGATATGGCTTTGTGTAAGTCGGCCTAATGACAGGACGCACCCCAAAAACTATCTGATCATGTACGATTTCCGTAATCTGATTCCTCAACAAGACGTTGGGGTCATATAGAATTCCTACAGATTGGTTAACCGGTTGATTTGCATGAGGCCTGATGTTTGGTCCTTAATTGGCAACAAAGTTACCATGATTAGGGTCGTTACCATTAGCCTGAATATCTATTCCCTCATTAACACGTGGGGTATTCTGTCCATTGTTTAGGACATTATCTCTTACATTTGGATTACCCCCCAAGTTAGGCGTACCACTACCATTGCTCTGATTTGACACTGCACCACCCCCTTGGTTTGAAGTAGAGGGACCAGAAAGTGGTTCTATTCCTTGATTCGGATTTAGGACTGAGGGATTATGTCCCACAATTGTCCTAGTTTGAAAGTGGTTTGCAAGAGGCATGATCGGTTGACATATTTGGCCTACTAACTTATTCATTATTTCGTTCAAAGTGTTTAGTTGTTAGGCCATGTTATTATAATGTGCATTCCCATTTTGGGTAAATCTTTCCATATTATGAATACTTCGAAGATTTACCTGTTCAACGACATCTTGTGTGAGTTCTCCAAGTAGTGCACGGATAGTTCGAGGACTCAACTCTGTCATTGGTTCGTAACGACTGTTATTACTCTGATTCTGTCTATCTGTTCGTGGAGAGGTATGTTGCTCCTTATATCGCTCGATCACAGACTGGATTCCTCCCTGACTTGCTGCTTCCTTATCGGATCTCTGAGGCATATTGTTTCACCTTTTGTATTTTCAACACCAAACACCACTGTTTCACTAGGCGTGCCAAATTGTTTCGCGCGGGTTCGTCGCTAACAATTAAAAAGGGATTAGACGATTGTGTAAGGGACAAACCTCTTGAGATAAAGTCCCAAAAAGAGTGTTCTTTATTGGCTATGACTTTACAATCGGAAAGCAAAAACAAAATGCCTCCAAGGGGCGCAAGCACACAAGTTACTGAAATAAGTGTTTAAATCTAAATTAAGAAATTTAAAATTACATGTTCTTTGTTCGAGAGTTTTTTGATTCGGCTCCTTTGCTCTATGTCTTTCCTTCTTTTTATACTCCCTGGATGATCTCTTTGTGATCAACCACCTAAAAACTGCTTAATCGTTCTATAATTGCCCACTTTCCTTGTAATGGCCAACTTGTCATGGAACTGCCTTTTCTAACTGCTGCCATTACTCTTTGTCTTTCAACCGTCTTCAATTGAGTTCCTTGAATCGTGGAACGTGATAGGGCTGCTTTAATAACTGCTTTGATAACTGCGCTTCTTGATAACCACAACACTTCATGTTTGCTAAGACCTTGAGCGACTCGAACGTTTGGACGAGAATAGAGTAACAGCTCTGGACGACTGCATGGCACTCCATTCGTTCAGATCCTGGGCGACTCACAAGCTTGGGCGATGGTGTTACCGCATTCATGGGCCTCCCTATTTGGGCCTTCATCTTGAATTGTCTGATTGGGGCTTCGTTCTTTAGGCTATCTGATTTGGGGATCCTCTAATTGGACTTCATTCCTTGGGCCGTTCGATTTGGGCTAAATTTTTATGTGTCAACAATAATTATTGTCATTTATGAAATTTGTGTTATTAATTCTCGGTTAATTACAATATTAACCTAGATTCAATGATTTTTCACTTGATGAATCAATTGATGAATTTTGAATTACATAAATCTAGAATTATTATAGATGAATTTATTCATAATTGTGTTATTAATTTTGAATTAACTACATTCAAATTAACCTAGATTCAATGAGTTTTCACTCGATGAATCTTAAATTACATGAATCTAGAGTTATTATAAATGAATTTATTCATATTCATGTATCTAGAAAATTTAATGACTGTTTAAATTTATTTATGTATTAAAATATCACATCAAAGGAGAATAATTTTTTGGACGATTTTAACCCTCCTATAATTCAATTATTTCAATAATATTTTACTTTTCATTTTTTGATATGTAATAAATTCTATATAATTATTATCATTTATGAAATTTATGTTATTAATTCTCAATTAATTACATTCACATTAATCTAGATTCAATGAATTTTGAATTATATGAATCTAGAGTTATTATAAATGAATTTATTCATATTCATGTATTTGAAAATTTTAATGGGTGTTTAAATTTATGTATTAACAATTAATTTTTATGTATTTCACCATTACAAAAAATTTAAATCATAGAAATTAAGTGTGAGAGTATAATTTAAGTACACTTTTCTTTTCTTAAATTTCTATACTAAATTTTATTTTCTTTAATTTGTTCGAAACTCATCAAATCATTCAACAAAATTGGTATCAAATATTACTTTTACATTACTTATAAAATATTTTAGAATAATGTGGAATGCACGTTCAATTTTGACTAATTTTCAAAAGGTGAAATCGTTACTTAATATAATTGTTTACTCATAAAATCAATTCAAAACATAATAAAGTACTTATATTTAGGTTAGCTGGTCTCTAAGCACGGGAGATACAATTTTGAGGGGACTGTATGATATGTTCAATGTCATCAATAATAAATCATGAATGGTTATTGATAGCAACACATAGGGTATTTTCATTTCTAATCACCAGTATCTATTAGAGATTCACAACAATAATCATTGAATAATTTTGGTCCAACTTTGAGATTACCTTCGAAGTTTTTGTAAAAATTTTCGTCACCATAATTTTGATGGATGAAAATGTGTTCTTCAACAAATAATTATGTACATCTCGAGCATAAAGATGTAGGCATAGACAACTATTTTGACGTGACAAGTTCTTATTATTATAATAAAATTTCGAGACTTTTGTAAATGACAACTCTTTTGATGTAACAAGTTTTATCAAGACCATTGATTTTATTTTATTATAGAAGGGGTAATTCAAATTGAATTGTTTAAAGTTTGGTAGAAAATCTTGGTCTTATCATTTAATAAATTGAAATGAAATTTTGTTTGAGGTCCATGTCTTTATCTATTGATAAGCTATATTAGATAGAAGTTTAAATTTCATTATATGTCTCGTAATCTAGTTTGAAGTCAACAATTCTTTATAAATAACTTACAATAGATTGAGCTAGTTATAATTAAACTTGTATTCATGTTTAGGGAGTTTAAAAATCAACAACAACACTATTAATACTTAAAATTCATAGTCAATCAAAATATTACTGGTATCCGATAGAATCATAATTTGACAAAACTATAATGCAAATATTATGTTATTTCAAATTACAAGCTATAAACATGCTAGACTAAATTCTTGTCAATTTTTTTTATTAAATAAAAAATTGAAAATATTTAAATAAGTAGACTACGTAACTAGTGGGGGTTGCATTTTTATCCGAAACCACTCGAATCGTAATAGAACCAAAAGATACTAGCATGTTCGATTCTATTTAGTTAAAATCAGTCATATTTTCGATCTTAGGATTAGGAATCGATCGCTTTTGATTCAGTTCTCACTTCTAGTTTTATAACCAAATTTTGACTCTTTTCCAAAATTATTTTCTTATAACCTGTCAATTAAATCATAATTTAAACGAGTTGAAATAAAATTTCTTAATAATTAAGAATTATATCACTTGAGATATAAGCGCGAAAGCAACACAAGAAAAATTATAAAAATAATTTAATTTATTTTAAAGCTTAAAAGTACTAGATAAAATTGAACTAGGTCTTGTTTCCTTTTTATGGTTCTATTTTGACAATTCTTAATGAAAATCGATTTGATCCGTTTCTCGAGAATTCCAAATTGATGAATTACCACGTGCCAACCTTAATGACTAGCGATTGAGCCATATATATATTGTTCATCTTGAAGGAAAGAATGGTGAATATATAGATATCACATCTTTTATTTATAAGTCCACCACATTTTAAATTCATCAAAAGTCAACCTTCATTATTGTCATATTTATGTTTTGACTTCTTTACATCGCATTCTTATCCTCAATATTCTGTTAGTTTATATTGTCCCTTATACTAGTTCCCGTCCTGAAATTCTATTAAGAGGATTTGTACTTCTCGTATTTTCATCTACGTAACAAAAGATAAATATAAAAGCATAATTAAATTTTTGTCCCTTATTTTAACGCAAGTATGACATTTCTTGGACAAAAATCATCATACGAAAATATATTTATTAATTAATGAGAGACTAGTGATAAGACTACGATAAAAATTTGAGTACATAAATATGATAATAAGCAATAATTAGAGATGTTTAAAAAATCCATTTACAAAAATATTGTGATATGACAATAATCCTTTGTTTTTCTCCCTTTTTAAGGAGTTTTTTTTTTTTTCTTTTTTTTTGGAGGGTGGGGGGGGGAATGATTTTTTGAATAATCTTTTTTTAGAGAATGTGTAGTTAAAAAATAGAAAAAAATTATGATTTATGTCCAAAATATAATTCTTTTACTTCCACATGACACTAGCTTACAACATGGGAAAAATACATAATTACGTTACACTAAGAATATAATTTCACATTTATCGAACTTAGGAAAAAGTGTCAAAAATCAGGTGTTAAATTATTACGATATATATATATATATATTTATTTATTTATTTATTTATTTATTTTACAACTTAAATAAAAATAATTAATTATCAATTTATCATTATCATCGTCCTAAAATTTAAATTTTATTCCCTTTTTAATAACAAAAAACTATCTCACTTCACCTCTCTCTCTCTCTCTCTCTCTCTCTCATATCTTACGTGTATTTCCACCTTTCACTTTCTTTGACTAAACACAGTTCACCACCTTCATTATCAAATCCCCAACAATTTATCATACAAATTAACTATAAATTGATGATTCTACTTCATCTGAAGCACGTTTCCACTTATTGAGTCACATTGCCATCGTTCATTCATGAGATCCATCCGATTGGAGATGCCAAAATATCTTGACTGAACAGTTTGTTGAATCCGAGCCTTGATACATTTTAAAAATCAAGCGTCATTCACCTAATTTTGGATTATATAGATCTGAAGAATTTATATGGATCATACATTTTGAATTCATCTTATAACATAAAAAGTCACAAATTTTTAATGAATCTGTATTTTATAAAATGTTTGCATGAATGTGACCTACTTGATGTTTTTCTGTGCTGTTTATGATCAATATGTGTTAATAGATCAGTTTGAGTTAATTGTTACTGTTTGTGATCAAGTATATGTTAACACACGACTAGCTTGACCAAATTTGTGTTAACTGTGATTGTTTGTGGCCAGACTTGACCTATATTGACACGACTATGTTAAAAGAAATCTATTTTTCATAAGTTTTTGATAGAAGTCTGTTTGTGACTAGGTTATAAATTTTTAACAGGAATTTTTATTACATAAAATGTCAATCTCCTGAATGTGACCAATTATATGTATTATCTATGCTATTTGTGACTAGGTCTGTTTTAACATTAACTGTTTGTGACCAAGTCTCTGTTAACTTTACGGTTTATGATCGGGTGTGTGATTGTCTATGACCATGCTTGTGTTAACTATGACTATATGTGACTTGTAATGCGTTCAATGTGACTTGTTGTTTAATGACTGTGACTTGTTATTGCATAATGCATTATCAATTTTTTCCCCTGCACGACTACGATTTTAAATTATCTCAGAACTTATAGATCTTTACGCGGACTATACCAAAAATTAGGTCACAATATATCAAAATCAAGTCAATTTTACCATAACAAGATCACAAATTACCAAAATCATGTTACAACTTATCAAAAGGAGGTCACAAATTACCAAAATCAAGTCAAAAAAATCATTCACATTATGCCCAGCATATTCATACACTGTATTTGACATTGTAGAAAATTTAATTAGTCACAAATTATAATTAATGGTCACAATCAATCTTGATTTCATTCCACCTTGTCCCACCCACATCACAGCCATCGATACTACCAAATTCGTCAGCACCACCTTAATCCGTAATCACCACCACTACCACCATCTAATACTCCAAAGTCAGAGGCCACTGCAATCAACATACCGTCACCACCATAAATCTACACCCACCTTTACCACCTTCACCTCAAACCCACACCCATTACTACCACATCCACATCCACTTCCATCTCAAACCCACAACCACCAACTTCACCATTATTATGGAGGCCATGGGCGGATTTAATGGTGGACTGCACTTGGCTGCAGTACATTGTTGCCAAGGTCCAAATGCACTAAAAAAATGTGTTTCGTCTAAATTGTAATCTATTAGCAAAGCAACAATTAATTTCAATGGACTAGTCCAACTCATTTTATTTTATTTTATCTTTAGCCCATTTATTTATATAATTTTAGACTCACTTATTTGTGTCAATAGATAATAGCCACTGTCCCATTTCTTCTTCCTATTCTTAGAGTCTGTTTGGGAGTGATTTTGAAAATTGATTTTTTGACCGTTAGAAGAAAAGTGGGATCCACCTGTAAGAGAAGAAGCTAAATATGACGGCAAGAATAGTGAAATAACGGTCAAAAAACTAATATTTTGGCCAAAAAATCACTCTCAAACAGGCTGTTATTCACGACTTCACTTATAATTCCCTATTTTCAATTGAAATAATTCCAAAAAATAAAATCCCTAAATCTTTTCACCTTCGCCTTTGCCAGTAGCTGCCAGACAACGACCACCGTCTCATCGTCTGCGACTCTGCCAACTTGGGTTAGAGATTTAGGAAAGTAATTTATTAATTTTCCTCGATCTAGCAACTGTCCAACAAAACAAAACATTGGTATAAGTGGGATTTTTTTCATAGAGAACCATTGCATATTAAAATCAAGGTAATTAGTAATCCGAAATTCAAAAATGCAGAAGAACCATTGCATTTTCTACAATGAAACATGGGATGATGGAAATTCGTAACAAAAATGGAAGATGGTTTTCTTGTTGATTGTTTAACACTAAACATTGAATGAGAATTTAGATCTAGATTTTATTATAGATGAATTTTATGCTGTAAAAATATCATCGGATACAACTGCGATAGGTAACTTATATTAGGAATTTTTCTTAGTATATATAAATTTTATTCATACATTAAATTTTTAAATTTTTTTGCCCCCCATAGCATTAAGACCTAGCTTTGCCCTTGATGGAGGCTGAAATTTATATGAGCAAGATCACGACCACTACTACTTGTTAGATATTTTTCATTATTTTGCATGTATTTATTTTTGTTTTGCGAATGATTTGTCGCCCCGACTAGTGTTTGCCGCTGCGCAGTGGGGATCGACCTCCAGTAGATGTGATATTTTATTTTATTTTATTTTCAGAAAGAGAATTTTATTTTCAAAAGTCTTTGAATATGTGCGTCTGTTCGTTTTTAACAGTCACCTCCAATAGATGTATGCAAAGATTTCAAGGGACATACCTATTCAAACGGTTGTCTCAATTTCTATAAATTCTGGGAGAATTCTCGTTTGCAAAACACATTAAAAAAAATTATTCTTCTTTCTTTCTCTTGGCATCAATCAGCTATTTTCGAGTGCCTTCTTGGTTTGATCAAATAGTCACAATTTGAATCAAATATCTCCATTGTATCCTGAGAGAGATTTTCTATCATACCCCAATTGTGACTTTGTTGGATAGGGGAGAAACATCTCTTAAAAGATAATGTTTTTTCGTACCTTGAAGTTCATTAAGTATTCAGATTTCCCTACATTTTTCTCAACACTACTTTCATCTACTTCAATCATGATAGTGCCAAGAGGCTAGCAGATCTAGCTCGACCGATGCATTTCATTTTGGGAGTCTCGGTTGGAAAATTTTGATTTTTATCTTGGTTGTTGTGAGTAGGATGGAGTGGGGTGATGAGTAATGCAACTTTTACTTAAGTAATTACGTACTAATTTACATATAGATAATGTATCAAAAAAAGAGTGAAGAAGTTCTTTTTCATTTAGACGTAGAAATTCTGACATAATTATATCTCATCAAATTATTTGTATGTAAACTATTTTATAAATTTATTATGTACGTGTAACACAACCAATGAAATGATAACTATGCATATTAATAAGAGAGAAAGGAAACGGTCGGGAGAGAATTTTAATAGGGTATATATATTTTTATGTTAAAAAATTTATAACCTGATCATTGAAATAAAATAATTAGTACCCGATTTCTGAATTGAATCTAAAAAATGGGGATTAAGGTAATTTCCCCTCACAAGAAAGCTCTTTTCCATCAAACAATGATTAACTCAAATATCAATTTCATTTTGTCACCATCATTGTGGTAGCAAATATGCTTTACGCGGGCCTACGTTTAAGCAAACGCCAAACGAAGTGTTGAATTTTGTCCGTATATATTTGTATGCTTAATATAAAAGTACGAGAGAATAACAAAGTGAACTTTACTTGTAATAAAAATCTAACCTTAGAGCTTAAATAATTTTAAATTTCATCGTCTTTTGTTACTAAGCATTGAAACTCACATTTTTTCTAAATTATAATAATAATATCTGTTCAATCACAATACTTCGTATAATATCTAGATTCTCTTATTAAGATTCGTGTAATTCAAAAATCTTATGAATCTCTATGAATTCTACCATCTTTTGAGTTATATATGAATTTATAATTATTTTCATAATTGAATGATTGGCTTTTGATTGTTTTTATTTTTAATTGTATCTTTGTAGTTGATACACACAAGGTATTGATATTTTCTTAAAGAGTAAATGGGTATTATATCAATCCAAGTCCACTTTTTCTTTCTCTTTCAAAATTTTGAACTAAAATTTCTATATTCAAAGGTCACTTAATATTTTTTTTCCACAAAAAAAGTATTTATATTTTGACATTATATATAAAAAGGATTTATGTGTACACAACTATTTCGACGTGACAAGTTCTTATTATTATAATAAAAGTTCAAACTATTGTGAATGACAACTCATGGATTAAATCCAGGTCAAGTGCCCAATTACATGTTGCCACGCAACACCTGGATTTAAAACCTATTCCAATTCCTTGTCACAGCAGCTTTTTCCAAATTTTTATAAAGATTGTCGATTTTTGTTTGAGGTGGAAATTCTTGGTCTTATCTATTAATAAGTTGAAATGTAATTTTGTTTGAGGTCCATATCTTTATGTATTGGTGAGCTAAGAAAAAAGAACTATATCTTCTTTCTTTTTTGATTACCTTCCTTGCATATGTATAAGGTCTGAGGTTGAATCATATCAATTTTTTAGTCTATTCTTCCAATACAAAGGATATTAGATAGAATTTAAATTTCATTATACTGTTTCGTAATCGAGTTTGTAGGCAACAATTCTTTATAAAATAGCTTACAATAGATTGGGCTAGTTATAAACTTGTATAGTCTAAAAATCAGCAACATTCCTCTAAATACTTAAAATTTAGAGTCAATCTAATTATTGAGTTACTGGTATCCGATAGTATCAGAAATTTTGACAAAACTATAATGCAAATATTATGTAATTTCGAATTACAAGATTTAAACAAGCTAAGCTAAATTCTTGTCAATTTTTTTATTAAATGAAAAAATTGAAAATATTTAAATAAGTAGAGTGCTAAGTAATGGGGGTTGCATTTTTATCCGAAACCACTTGAATTGGAATAGAACCTAAGGTACTAGCTTGTTCACTTTTATTTAGTTAAAATCGGTCATGTTTCCGATCTTCAAATCAAGACTCGAACCTTTTTTATTCATTTCTCACTTCTAGATTTTTAACCGAATTTTAATTCTTTTTCAAACTTATTTTCTTATAACCTCTCAATTAAATCATACTTCAAATGAGTCGACATAAATTTTCATAATAAATAAAAATTTTATCACTTGAGATGGAAGAGTGAAAGCAACGCCAAAAAATTTTAGAAATAGTCTACAATTTTTTTCAAGCTTAAAAGTATTAGATAAGATTGAACTAAGACTATTTTCCATTTAATGGTTCTATTCTCAACGAAAATCAATTTGATCTAATTCTCAAGAAATACAAATTGAATTATCATGTAACAACCCTGAGAAATACTTGAACGCACCATCATCTTGCATGGTGCGACTATCGAATAAGGCATCGTTATCTCATTGGTGGTCCAATCTCACCTAATGAAGTGAGGCCATCTCAGGACTTGAGTTT
Source organism: Olea europaea var. sylvestris (assembly GCF_002742605.1). Classification (NCBI taxonomy): domain Eukaryota; kingdom Viridiplantae; phylum Streptophyta; class Magnoliopsida; order Lamiales; family Oleaceae; genus Olea; species Olea europaea. The sequence continues at coordinate 8,472,724 of NC_036258.1, read as the reverse complement.
TTCTCTCTTTCCAACTAAATCCTGATGTGGCTTCACCTAATTGGGTGAGAAGGCCCTCATTCAACAATCACACCACGTAGGACGATGATCATCTTATCCAATTATCTCTCCCTAAACCTTGATGACTAGCATTGGAGCCTATTTATGTATATATATTTCTTATTTTCTATTTTTTTGAACAATAGATGAAGATTAGTTCAACATCTCAAGCGAAAAAGAACCCTAAGAGTTGAATTGATATATCTCTTACCTTGTGCAGTCCACGGAATTTTTTATCAACCAAATTTCTTATTTCTATTGTTAGTGTTATATTAACCAAATTATCTATCTTAAATTTGCACACACAATGACTCGATAATTGCAAGCCCATTAAAGAAAAGGTGGGATTCATTTAGTGTCAAAACTTGTTAAAAATCATACCAAAATTAGCATGTCACGATTACGGTCGGTCTCCAGTGTGCTAGGCTAGATTTTTTCATCCCAACAACACATGAGAAGCGGTTAGACAAATATATTTGATTTAATTTGGATTCGTATTAAAATTTCTAGCAAGTTGAACCAACTCAACTCACAAATTTTGTGGGTTTTGATCGACATATTTGGAAGTGGTTTGGGTTCGGTCAAGTCTATAATTTTAGATGGGCCAATTCCTGCTTGTAATATCCCTAATGTGGGGTAGTGTCGAACGTATTTTTAGATAGATCAGTTCAAACTAAGTGCTTATTTGACATTCTTTAATTTATTTTATGATTTGTTAAAGAATCATTTTCAATCATACATTCACAAAATAAAATATTATGCACGTATATAAAAAACTATTCACTACTTATTAACCATACATTTTGCTTAAAATTTACTATTCAAAACTCTTTTTTCCTACCAAGATGGTTCTCAAACGGGCTCTAGTAATGAACATAATGAGCATTGGTATGAATTTGGACGATAAGGTATATGCTCCACCTTTACCCATTGGATTGATTAACAAACTTGCAATCTAATCCAGACTACTAAATAGTTTCAAGTTTCACCGCTCAGTCAAATCATTACATGGATCAAATGAATGTAAATTACAAACATGGAATTATCAAAAAATATTGTATATTTATGATACAAATAAAATGCATGTAAATTACGAAAATGGATTGAATCTTCTAGTACGTGTCACTAGAGGTACGAATTATTGTTCTTAAATAAAAAAATTGAGGATAATGTTGACAAGAGAAAAGAAAAAAGTATAAAAAACAAAATTGTTAACCATGTTCGGGATGACAACGGATAGGGTTGTTAAAGTAATAAGTTAACTAGGTTAAAGATAATTTAGTCTTATTATGTTTCCTTAGTTTTGCACTATATAAACCATTGTAATTTTACATTATGCAACTAAGTTTGGAGGCTGCTATCAATCGATATTCTCTCTTCTCCTCCATTATTCATCTTTGATTTGTTGTTTTCTACATGGTATCAGAGCCGGTTTAAATTTGGGTTAAACTTGCCAGGTTCAGTTCTCCGACGAGTGGCCTTGTGCTGCTTGTCCGATCAAATTTTCCTTTTATTTTTTGTTTTGTTTTACTTCCTCAAACCACCACATCTATGTATTCTAGAAACAGAAATCCATCTCTGATTACGTTGGTGTTTCTCAGATTATGGAAATTTACAGACTCGCTACGACCCGTGTCAAAAGTGAGAATCAGCTCTGGTTCCAGTACTTGTAATTCTGTGAAGTATGATGCAAAATGGCTCCTCTAGTGCGCTCAGTGGAGGATTTCGATCGTGGGAAGCACTGTATAAGGTGGCAATCGTGGCTGATGGTATAGATGGCAATGATTTTTTACAGTGGGAATGAGTCCAGTGACGACTGAAAATGGTGAGAATCAATGTCGTCGGGAGGCGGGCTGATTGCAGCAAAATAAACAGCCACGGGTTGCTAGCGGCATCGACCAAAACAGAGGCGACGATATTGACTTACCACGGGGAGTTGTAGGGACGGGTAGAAGAAAGAGATAGTAATGGACGATGGAGATTGTAGCAGTGGATACAGAGTGAGGCAGTGGCTTGGATTTAGGGTTTACAGGGGATGGTTTATTGATGTGACGGTGGCGGCCTTCATGTCGCTGTATGGGTTTTGGTTGGTTTGTTGGCGTCAAAATGATTTGTGTAAGTGGATGGCTTATTGGGTTGTTGTAAGATAGATAGACTGGGTAATGGGTTAGGTCCAAATTTAGATATAAAATATGTGGGTTTGGCTATTGGATTGGGCCAGTTGATAATACTTGGGCTGGTTAGTTATGGGTTGTTTGTTTGTTGGGCCAAAATTTATGCGTTTGTGGTTTAGTGGATTGGTTAGTTGGACATGCTGGGGTGGTTATTAGGCTAATGAGCCAGTAATTTAATTGTGTATTTTGTTATATGGCATATGGGCTGTAGCATATAGTATATGTTTTAGTTTAACCTATTTGTGAGCAATTGGGCTGAAGGTTCGGCTTGAGTTAAATGGGGCTTGTTTGATTGGGTGGAAATATTATTTGGGCTATAGATTATGAGTTGGGTTTTAACTTGGGTTTTCGTCAATTCAGTTTACTGTTGGGCTTGGTTATTGTTTGGGTATGGGTTTAGTTTTATTTGGGCTTTCAATGGATGGATGGAGAAGAGGAGCTAAAGTTTGAATTTTTGGATATTGTTGCTATGCTGATTTTGATGAGTTCATTGTGACGAGAAAGATGGGGATGTGATGTTAGCTGTGGTTGCCTTAAATTTGACATTTGTCGAGCTTGAATTTGAAATTTGTTCTCAGTTTGTGGGATTGAAAATTTCGTTTGATGCCCGATTCACAGGATTTGGAAATTTCGTTTGTTTGCCCAGTTTATGGGATTAGAAATTTCGTTTGTCCAGTCTATCTGGAGTTTGGAATTTGGCATAGTCAGTTCTTGGAATTGATATGTCAAATTCATTTGGAATTTGAAATTTGCATCTGCTTGGTTTAGCTGAGATTGTGTGGTTTCATTGGTTATCTGCAGTTCAACATCATTTCCTTACCTTTCGTTGCTCTCCGTCGTTGCATCTTGTAGACTTTGCCACGAAGTCAAATTTGATTTATCATTTACGCTTTTTGCTGATCAAACTCTCGTTGCTCCTTGTCGTAGCATCGTGAGTTTGATGGGAGATGTTAAAGTAATAAGTTAATTAGGTTAAGGGTAGTTTAGTCTTATTATGTTTCCTTAGTTTTGCACTATATAAAACATTGTAATCTTATATTATGCAACTAAGTTTGGAGGCTGCTATCAATTGATTTTCTCTCTTCTCCTCCATTCTTCATCTTTGATTTGTTGTTTTCTACAAGGGTTTGGAAGGTCTTTCCTTTCTCCCGTCTCATTGAGAAAGTTTTGAGAGTGGGGACGGAGAGGGTGAAGATTACAATATCCCACTTTAGTGCACTATTTATTTTATATAGTTTTATTATTATTTATTTTTAAATACTATTTAAATTAAACAAAAAAAAAGAATAAATAAAGATTAAGGATTGTGATGGGAACACAAAACTTCCCTAATAAGACGGAGCAATACAAACATAACATAGAATGCATTCATCTTTTCAAAGAAAGGACATTACAATATTGATGGAAAAAATGGTGGATATATTGATATAACATCCTCTCATTATTTATTTATTTATTATCATTTTTTTCAAGTCCATCACATTGTCAGTTCATCAAATGTTAACCTTCATTATGTTCTGATTTCTTTTCATCGCATTCTTATCCTCGATATTTCGTTCGTTAGTTTATGCTGTCCCTAATAACAATTCCAATCCTAAAATTCTGTTAAGAGGATTTGTACTTCTAATATTATTTTTTTACCTAAGAAATAAAAGATAAATACAAAACATGACTAAATATTTTTCCCTTATTTAAAAGCAAGTAAACATAATTCTTGGACAAAATTTGTCATCGGAAAAAATATTTACTAATTAATGGAAGATTAGTATATGATGAAAAATCGGGGACACAAGTGTGATAATAAAGAAAAATTTAAGATGTTTAAAATAATTAAAATTAAATGCATATATAAAAATAAGTGATATGTCTATAAATAAAAATGTGTCCTTTACTTCCACATTACACTAGCTCACAACAAAACCCTCTTGATCAAACAACGATTAAATTAAATACTAATTTGTTTTTGTCACCATCAATTTGGTTGCAATTATGTTTCACATGGGCCCACATTTATGTATACACTAAATCAAGTATTGAATTTGTCCGTATATATTTGTATGCATGATATAAAAATTAAAGACAATAACTAAATGAACTTGGATAAAAGTGAAGTGATCGAATTGCTTGACAAAGGGGTGATTGATCCTCGTATTTTTGCACATGGGTCTCACGTGATTTAAAAAATGTCGACCTCCATGTGTGTTCGGTCATCCATTATGTTAGGGTAGCAAAACCTAATAAACTTTACTTACAATTGAAATCCAATATTAGCACTTAAATAATTTAAAATTTTGTGGTCTTTCATTACAATGCCACGTAACTCACATTTTTTTTCTCTAAATTATAATAGCAATATTTGTTCAATCATAATGCTTCGTGTAAAATCGAGATTCTCATAATATTGAGATTTGCGTAATTTCAAAATCTATATGAATCCAACCATTTTTTTGAGTTATATATGAATTTGTAATTATTTTCATAATTGGATGATTGGGCTAACTACTTTGATTGTTTTTATTTTGAAAAATTTATTTATAGTGGTGTTAGTTGACATGCAACACATTTGACTGACATCTCCTTGCATACAACTAATTGGACAATATCAATATGGACTGTATTTACTCAACATAACTTTTTACATATAAAATTAAATAATAAATATAGCAATTACATAAATTTAGGCTAGTTTTCATTTAATTTTCTATTCTTCTCCTTATGCATTGAAATTAGGGATAATTGCAACAGAGGCTCCAAACCTTTCAAGCATTATCAGTCTTTCTCCAAACCTTTGATTTGTACAATTTTCACCTCCAATTTTTTCAAACGTTGCAGGTGATGATGCCCCAATGGATGAAAAACATCCAATTTACCGTTAGTTGACCAAAAAATTGAGTTTGACCACATTTTTAATATTTTTATAAAGAGCAAAATAGTAACTTTCTATTTATCAAATTAAATAATTACATTAAATTACAGAGAACTAAAATGTACTTGGACCATTCTGATATTTAAATTGTACAGGATCGAGAAGCTCTAATTATTTTGGAAGTGTAATTTTATTCACTCTAATAAAATTAAGAATTAAAAATTGTTAAAATTTAGAATTGATCTGAATTTTATGATGAACTTAACAATAAATAAACTGAATTCATTTTCTCACAATCTAATTGTTTGTGACTTTTACTATTTCCATTTTCACCTGAAACAAGATGAAAGAAACTCATTGAGACATTCAAACAATTTACTCAATCTTGCTATGATTATACAAGATGAAATGTGTTTAACTTTATAAAGAAAACCAAGTGGCCAATCATTAAACGACTTGGGCGTGATAATGCATGTGGCCTTTCAAGGAAGGGTATTATGGGAAATTGGTTAAAAAAAAATAAAATTTGACTTCTAAATTACACTACCTCACACCAAACATTTGAAACGAACAACAATATTTTATTTAACAAATAACCTTTATTTTCCAATGATCTCCGTCATGCTAGTTGCATATATGCTCCACATAGGCCCACATTTAATATCTAAATCAAATGTTAAATATTTTTTTAATTTGAACTTTAATAAGTAATTTAAAATTAATAACAAATTAAACTTTATTCAGAATATAATATTATATAAAACTTTTCATCTTTTAAACTACGAGTTAAGAGAAAGAAAATGTTGAAATTTGAAATCTCTCTATCTAGAAGACAAACGTCACTTAGTCTGTTTCTTTTTTAATTAACATTCGCAAGAATCATAATGCTTCTGGTACTATCAAGATTTCTTATTTCGAGAAATGTCATGCGATTTCAAGATCCACACACTAATTTCCATCATATTGACCAGAATCATTAGATAGGGAATAGTACAGAATAGCCCAACCCCTCCTCTTTTTCTTCAATTCTAGGTCTTAGCCCCCCCCCCCCCCAAAAAAAAAAAAAAAGAAAAAAGTTTTGGAAAAAAAAAAAAAAAAAAAAAAAAAAAAAAAAGAGGAAGTGTCTTCCCCTAACTTGATTCCTGATTTTGACTACTACTTTAGATTCATGTGAACTTTTGGGATGAGCTAAGTTACCAGGTAAATCCCTACTGAATACACACAAAAATTGGGGGAGGGGGGGTGGGATTTTTTTGGGTAATTTTTTAATGAGGCGGATCTCGCATTATCCGAGGAACTTGTGAAACCCTGTAAGATCTGACCCTGTACATATAGATAAATTCTCTTGGGATTCTATTCTCTACCATAAAGCTATATAACTATTGTTATGTAAGGGATATCGCCCAAGATCCTCTTATCACGAATCAACCACAAACTCGCATCCCTCATTGGTGATGTGGCCTTCAAGTCTCCTCGTCCTTTTTTAAGGGACCAGTAAATCAAGATATTTATCATCTTCTGAGGTAGAAAATATGCACCTAAGTAAATCTTTTTAGAACATTGATAATTCTGTGTCTCAAGAATTATTAACATAAGAATACAAAATTTCATTAGAGAAGAACGGTACTTTTTAATTGATTAGAGTGGAATGACGAAAGAGCGATAATTTATCTTAGATGTTCCTAGAATAAATAATCTATAGAAAAACGCAAGCCAATTTCTAGTTCAACTTGCCAAAGTTTTAAGTACCTGTTTTTTCCTAGTATAAATGAGGAAGCATGCTCTTGAATAACCAATCGACTTGAATTCCGAATAACTAATTTTGCCAAATCCAGTACGAATTCTAAATATTGATTAAGACATTCATTTTTAAAACATACATACGATAATACATAACTTTGAATATTACAAACTGAATCCCTGTTACCTTTCTATTCACACTGATGCAATATGGAACGCTGGCTGAGCATTGAGAATTGACTTCGACTCTCATAAATCTCGTCTTTTAAAGTCTTTCTATTAGAGCTTCTATATCTATGATATTGTAAGAAGAAAGTTCACAAAATTTCACAACTTTGTCACTATGATGCTTTTCTAATTCAACTTGATGGGGAACTTCGACTAAGGGAACAGCATGGTGTTGTCTTTGGTCACTTATCCAAACCATCAAACCGGTAGATAAGTAACTAGCATCACTCGTGAAAAGCGAGAAGAGACCACATACAGTTCCCTGACGATCTACGAAGTTCCGTATTTTAACAATGTCTATGACCACCCTATCCGCAATTCGTCGATTCTTGTATTTTGAGTTTTTTGTTGGCAATTCATGATCGCTTACCTCTCCCAAATCCGAAACCTGTTGGCTACGAACCATTCTCCATAATTCGAAACTGGGAAGCAAGTGATTAGCATTACTCAACTGTTTCAGCACTTGCAATGAGGAGGGGCATTGTACTCCACCGTAAGGATCCACATAGTGCCATATTCTAGCCTTGTCTATGACCACCCCGTTAGAAATTTGTCCTTTCGAGTCTTTGATTGGCATTAGTGCCAACTAAGTGTTAAAGACATTTTTCCAAAAAATTTACCAAGTCTAATGGCAATAGTGCCAACTAAATGTTTCTCGTACAACTATGTTTTTGTCGAACTACTTGACACAAAAATTTATTGAGCAAATAAAGTTCAAGGGTTTAAGTCTTTCTATTACCCATTTAATGAATTGTGCACTTTTCAAACTTTAATGAAAAAAGTTGAACCTTGTTACAGAGCCTGTTAAAAAACAAAACTTAAATGATATATATATGTAATCCTTCTTCTTCATAACTTAAACTTTTAGATCAAGTGTTTCAACCATAATTATGAATAACTCAACATGCAAAAGCAGTGACGAATCCAGGAGTTTGAGTCAACACGGACGGCCGTTGACCATCTACCGTTGACCGCAATAAAAATATTAAAAGTCCTTTTGGTCTCCATTTTTTATTTTTTTTTTGCAAAAAACGCATTTTTGAATGGTGATTTGATGGAGAACGTCTGAATGTGTGACTAAAAATAAAGAAAAATTTTGAATTTATGTGTAATATTATTTTATTGAAGAATGTATGGATTAAAAGAAGAAAGAAAAATGTAGTTTTATAAAAAGGGGGAATCGAACAAGGCCTAAAGTATAAATATAACAATTATTTTGTTCAAAATGAATATATATAATTTTGTTATAAGAATAAATAGAACTCATCAAATAACATTGTTGCCAAATTTTGTATAATTTAAAGGAAGAGTGTGAATTCGAATATTTAAAATTGTTTGCATTAAAACAATTAAAACCTAATAAATATCATTTTGTTAAATTTAGTAACACAGTTTAAGAGGTACCATAATGGTTAAGTTCACCACAACCCTTGCTTGAGATCATGAATTCAAATCTTCATTGTCCCTCCCTTATTAAATTTTGGTAAAAATAATACATAACAAGTCCACTGACAAAGATTCAAACCTAAGACTTGAAATATATTAAGGCTGGCTTTCATCAAATAAGCTACAAGATGTTTGAAAATAAAATCAATTGCCAATAATATAAGGTAAAAATTTAATTTATTACTAAAAAAAAAAAAAGAAAAAAAAATCCCGACGGATGCAGCTAGGGCGGCCGCCCTTTGGATCCGCCACAACAAAAGTGGTTAGAATAACTCAACATGCAACGCCAAAATATGGAAAATATGTGCATTAAAACCATTAGTTTATTTAAGTGAAAAAGCAAACACTCTGGTACATAAAAATATATATCATAGGCTTCTATCCGTTTTTTATGAATGTAAATTAAGAATATGGACAGCGTTAGCTTGTATCAGTTAAGTGTGTGAATTAATGTTGATACCAAATGAATACAAAATTATAGGGATGGAATGGATAAAAATAATTATATATTAATAGTACAGACCAAATGAATGTAAATTAGGATTCAAATTTAACCAAATGTACGTTGTAATGTTAATAATAAGGAAAATGCTATTTGTACATCGGGGTTGACACTCCGGTGTACACTTCTCTCACATGAAAGGATGAGCCCCACAACAATAAAAAAAATTTGGAATCTCCATATGAGAGAAGTGTACACCAGCGTGTCAACCTGGTGTACATGTAGCAAAACTATAATAATAATAATAATAATTCATTGTTGACCGGAGAAAAAGGAAGCAAAAAATATAAAGACAAAAGTGTTGACCAAAATTTTTTAATTTCGATAGATAATTGGTTCATCTTTGTGAAGAAAGTCTATTATAGGAAATTGAAGAAAAAAATCTTTTGAATTTCTATTTATTTTTGTCAACATTATTGTAGTTGAAATATGATTCACGCAGGCCCACTTTTAATTATGTATCTGAATTAAGTTTTTAATATTGCTGGAATATATTTGTCAATGTGAGAAAAATTTTAAAGCAATAAAAAACTGAAATTTATTCTCAATAAAAAATTAAAAATCAAATAATCTCTACAAACCCAAACTACGTATCTTTCCATGAAAACTCTTGTAGCTGTTTTACATTTGTTTGGGATATATTCTTGCAAATGGAAAATTATTATTATTTTGTTCGGAAAATGTATGATAAAAAGTAGAAAAAGTTATAATCCCAAAGAATATGTAGTTGAAAATAATTTTAAGAAAAATGACTTTAAAAAATCTCTCCCGAACAAGACCTTTGAGATTTGATGATAGCGTTACTATTGTTGACTGTTTTTATGTTTAGTTATATCTAGTCTTTTAAATATATTTACTTTGAAACACAAATAAAACATTGATATTTTGTCAATAATTCTTTAAATGCCGCTTTAACTGATTAAATTCAAAACATAAAGCATAGGATTATATTGAAATCGGATAAAAATTGTGAGGAAATAAAAGCAAAACGCAGAGATATCATTTGATACAAAATTAAAGTGTATTACATCAATCTAAATTCACTTTTTCTTTTTTTCTCTTTCTAAATTTTGAGCTAAAATTTTTACTCGATCAAAAGTTACTTATTTTCAAAAAGTAAAGTTTTTACTTAATGTAATTTTTTACATGTAAAATCAACTCAAAACATAATAAAGTGCATAAATTTAGTCCAGTCTCTAAACACATGGTAGATTCAAATTTGAAGAGACTGTATGATCTGTTCGATATCCTCAATAATACATCATGAGTGGTTATTGAAAGCAACATATAAGGAATTGTCACCACTAATTACAAATATCTGTTAGAGGTTCACAATGATAATCACTGAATAATTTTGGTCCAACTTTGACAATAACTTTGAAATTTTGTAAAATTTTTCGTCAACCATAATTTTGATGGATGAAAAAGTTTTCTTCAATACGAAATTATGCATCAAAATGTACATCTCAAGCATAAAAATGTATGCATACACAACTATTTTGACGTGACAAGTTCTTATTATTATAATAGAAGTTCAAGGCTTTTGTAAATGACGACTCTTTTGATTTAACAAGTTTTTATCAAGATCATCGATTATATTTTATTATTTTTAGGAGGGGTAATGCAAGTTGAAGTGTTTAAAGTTTGGTAGAAATTCTTGGTCTTATTTCTTAATAAGTTGAAATGAAATTTTGTTTTAGGTCCATGTCTTTATCGATTGGTAAGCTATATTAGATAGGAGTTTAAATTTCTTTACATGTTTCGTAATCTAGTTTGAAGTCAATAATATCGGTTATAAATAGATTAAAATAGATTGAGCTAGAAATAATTAAACTTGTTCATATTTATGGAGTCTAAAATTCTACAACATTACTATTAATACATAAAATTTAGAGTCAATCTAAATATTAAGTTATTGGTATCCTATAGAATCGGAATTTTGAATAAGAATGCAAATATTATATAATTTCGGATTACAAGCTTTAAACGTGATAAGCTAAATTCTTTTTAATTTTTTATTAAATGAGAAAATTGCAAATATTTTTATCCGAAACCACTTGAATCGGAATAGAACCAAAAGAAACTAGCATGTTCAATTCTATTTAGTTAAAATAGGTCATATTTCCGATCTTAGAATCAAGAATTAGGGACTGATCTAGCAACTTGAGTGAGCTAGAGCGGAGTGTCGAGCAGCCATTGAGCGATCGTCCAATATAGCAAGATTGTTTATTAATATTTAATTATTTTATATTAAAAAAATCTTCAATCAATATATAAATGCACTAAAATATAAAAAATTATATACATATGAAAATATAATTCTATACAACCTAACATAATAAGGAAATATTTGAACGAAAAGAATATAATTTCTAAAATACTATTAATAAAAATAAATATGAAATTTAATTTTAAAATTAAATAATTATTAAAAATTACAATTACAAAAATTAATTAAATTCGATGAACAAAAAGAATATTATTTATCAACAACTATTAATAAAAATAAATACGAAATTTAAATTTAAAACTAAATAATTATTAAAAATTACAATTACAAAAATTAATTAAATTCGATGAACAAAAAGAATATTATTTATCAACAACTATTAATAAAAATAAATACGAACATTAAATTTAAAATTAAATAATTATTAAAAATTACAATTACAAAAATTAATTAAATTCGATGAACGAAAAGAATATAATTTCTAAAATACTATTAATAAAAATAAATATGAAATTTAATTTTAAAATTAAATAATTATTAAAAATTACAATTATAAAAATTCATTAAATTCGATGAACGAAATGAATATTATTTATCAAAAACTATTAATAAAAATAAATACGAAATTTAAATTTAAAACTAAATAATTATTAAAAATTACAATTACAAAAATTAATTAAATTCGATGAACGAAAAGAATATTATTTATCAAAAACTATTAATAAAAATAAATATGAAATTTAAATTTAAAATTAAAATTAAATAATTATTAAAAATTACAATTACAAAAATTAATTAAATTCGATGAACGAAAAGAATATTATTTATCAAAAACTATTAATAAAAATAAATATGAAATTTAAATTTAAAATTAAAATTAAATAATTATTAAAAATTACAATTACAAAAATTAATTAATTTCGATGATCGAAAAGAATATTATTTATAAAAAATAATTAATAAAATTAAATAAATATTTAAATTTTAAATTAAATAATTATTAAAAATTACAATTAAAAAAATTAGTAAATTCGATAAACGAAAAGAATATTATTTATAAAAAAAATTAATAAAAATAAATTAAATTTAAATTTAAAATTAAATTATTATTAAAAATTACAATTACAAAAATTAATTAAATTCGATGAACGAAAAGAATATTAGTTCTAAAAAACAATTAATAAAATTAAATATAAATAATTTTTCAAAAATACAATGAAAAGAATTAATGAAATTCGATTAACAAAAAGACTATTATTTATAAAAAAAACTATTAATAAAAATAAAAATGAAATTTTAAATTAAATAATTATTCAAAATTACAATGACAAAAATTAATGAAATTCGATTAATGAAAAGAATATTATTTATAAAAAATTATTAATAAAACTAAATATGAAATTTAAATTTAAAATTAAAAGAATCATTAGATATTACAATTGTAAAAATTAATTAAATTCGAGAATGAAAAGAATATTATTTATAAAAAATAATTAATAAAATTAAATATGAAATTTAAATTTAAAATTAAATAATTATTACAAATTGCAATTACAAAAATTAATTAAATTCGATGAACGAAAAGAATATTATTTATAAAAAATAATTAATAAAAATAAATATGAAATTTAAATTTAAAATTAAATAATCATTCAAAATTACAATTACAGAAATTAATTAGATTCGATGAACGAAAAGAATATTATTTATCAAAAACTATTAATAAATATCAATACCAAATTTAACTTTAAATTAAATAATTATTAAAAATTACAATTACAAAAATTAATTAAATTCGATGAACGAAAAGAATATTATTTATCAAAAATAATTAATAAAATTAAATATGAAGTTTAATTTAAAATTAAATAATCATTCAAAATTACAATTACAAAAATTAATTAAATTCGATGAACGAAAAGAATATTATTTATAAAAAAATTAATAAAATTAAATATGAAATTTAAAATTAAAATTAAATAATTATTAAAAATTAAAATTACGAAAATTGTTAAATTCGATAAACGAAAAGAATATTATTTATAAAAAACAATTAATAAAAATAAATATGAAATTTTAATTTAAATAATTATTAAAAATTACAATTACAAAAATTAATTAAATTCGATGAACGAAAAGAATATTAGTTCTAAAAAACAATTAATAAAAATAAATATGAAATTTAAAATTAAATAATTATTCAAAAATACAATGACAAGAATTAATGAAATTCGATTAACGAAAAGAATATTATTAATAAAAAACTATTAATAAAATTAAAAATGAAATTTAAAATTAAATTATTATTCAAAATTATTATGACAAAATTTAATGAAATTCGATTGATGAAAAGAATATTATTTATAAAAAACTAAATATGAAATTTAAATTTAAAATTAAAAGAATTATTAAATATTACAATTATAAAAATTAATTAAATTCGAGGATGAAAGAATATTATTTATAAAAAAACAATTAATAAAATTAAATAATTATTAAAAATTACAATTACAAAAATTAATTAAATTCGATGAACGGAAAGAATATTATTTTTTAAAAACTATTAATACCACTTTTTCTTTCCAAATTGTCCTTTATCTCGTTGGTTGTGTAATTGACAGTGTAGCTTTGCATTAGTTTTCTGATACCAATTATTGTGAGCTCGTTCCAACTTTCACAGTACAATGTGAAATGATTTAACATAATAATCATGCTTAGATCTATGTATAACTCTCCGAGTCTTCTTAATTTTCGTGTCAACTAGGTGTGGAGCATATCTTGAAAGTTGGTCGAAAATTCGCTAGTATCAGTTAGGGACATATTACCCTGCTTGTGTAGAAGGAATTCATTGTCGATTCGGATATCATGTCAGAGATAACAAAATAAATCATAGTCTCCGAATTCTAAATATATGCATTGCAAAAATCCTCAAAAGTTAAGTTCCTTAGGTTCATTTTTCAAATTTTGAGATAGCATAATTTCTTGTATAAGTTTCCCGATACGTTTCTCCAGTAGTGCAAGGTTTCTAGCAAATGACCTATTACCAGTCGGTCACTAATTCTGTAACTCGCATTCTTTGTTTCTGGTCAATTTTGGTACACGCTTCCGTATGTGATTGTCAAGGTCTAAGGATGCGACTACCTTAAAATCTATGTAAGCTAATATATCTATCTCCTATTGACTAACATGCTTCCTTCTCCTAGTCATCTGGTATCCACAACTTTAATTTCTTGCTCAATATATGTCTTTTAAACAACACATTTTTTTTTTTTATCTTTGCATATAATGTATACATGAAGAAAAATATAGAATGTACTGCAACATGAAAAACATAACAATGAAATCATAATCTTTTCATAATAAGAATTTAACTTTTCTTTGTTAAACATACTTGGTTTGTAGGATGAGGTCGATCAGTGGATACGAGATGCCATGGAGAGCCGTAAATATTTCATTTTAATTTCCACTTTTTAGTAAC
>NC_036258.1:8434422-8458009 GCF_002742605.1 Olea europaea var. sylvestris | reverse complement strand
ATATGACAAGTCTACAGAATCGACTAAACTCGTACTCTATACCGCGTTCTAATGTTTTGATCCGCATGGATCGATACGTTGTGAGAATAATTGTCCATTAATTGTAGACTTGAAATTATTTTTTAAAAAAAAGTTTAATTAACTATACTTTTAATGAAAAGTACAAAGATTTAATTTAAGAATTGACTTAAGAATGTTTTCTTCCAAACAATACAATTTTCTATGTGTATTACCTATTTTATTACATGAACAATGGCATGCTTGTTTTTACTAAATAAATAAAATATTTTGAAACAATTTTTCCTGTATGTACATTTTTAAACAGTAAATAAAATTGAGAAGTTCTGTTTTTCTATTTTGCATGGAAAGGGTCAAAATAAATTTGTTAGCATAGCTATTGATCCTAGAACTTCACGAAATTTTGAGGTTATGTAAGAAGTTTCCTATAATATAATATATCCAAAAATGGGCTTCCAATGACAACATATGTTGTACAAAAATATTTTTCGAAACTCTACAATGATTCAATTTGGGAGGGAAATCGGCAAAGTTGAAGTCAATGGTAGAAGCTGAAATTTTTTTATTTATTTTTTTATAAAAAGCAACAATAAACTTCATCGGTATCAATTTTTAATTAATTATTTATTTATTTATTTTATTTTTTTGGTGAGGAACGGGAACTTGTAAGTTAAATTTTAATTAAACATAACTACTATTAAATATAACTAAGTGCTTGTTTGATAGAGATTTTGATAATTGATTTTTTGATTGTTAGAGATAAAATGTGTCTTACCTGTGAAAGAAAAATTCAAAAATGTCGTTTGGAATAGTGAAATAATGGTCAAAAAATTGATTTTAATTGGTTTTTAAGCAATACCAAACAAGCTCTAATTCATGAAACGATTCTTAGTGTAGTTTCACAAATGATGTTCATGTAAATATTTATATTTGAAACAACATATTTTTTTTTTCTTTTCCATACTCAAGTTAATAGCACGCTGTATCTTCATCCATGCCCCAAATACAATGAATCAACCTATTGGAAGGGAATAAATGCATGAGTTGAAACTCAACAGAAATTATCGGCACATTTCGTTGTCATATTAGAATATTCAAACTATAAATTCATTCTGTGCACATAGATGGACTTATGACAAAATTCACTTTCTATATAATTATCATAACGCGTAGAGTAGGAGAATGATAATTCCAACTATAGTAGTGCCGAAACACTGCACCCGAAGGCCCCCACTTCGTTCATATTTTAATAAAAATTTATAAGTTAAAAATGAAATAAGCACTTACACTTCTACCCACCTTAGTTTGATGCTTTTGAGTGGATGAACTTGGTTGGTGAATTTTGTTTATTAGATGACACACTCTACGCATAAAAGAATTTACCTCTTTTTACATTTTTTCCCTAACTTTTGAAAACTTTTCTTGCTCAAAGATGAAATGAAGTGGTCACTAATTAAATTTTTCTCCTTGGTCCCTACAATTTATTTAATTAATAAAATAGGAACTAACATACAAATCCGTCTTACCTTAATTAAGTGAATTTTCATTTTTTAAAGAAATATGGATGATTGCTTGTTGAGCTTCCATGAGATTAAATTTATTGAAGGCATATCGGACTAGTAATGAGATTTCATTTTTTACGTAGGCTGAGACTAAGACTTCTCTATGGGTTAGGCTTGTGGTGCTAAATCATCATATTAAAAATATGAGCTTAATTTTTTTATTTTTCCAGTTTCTATATCCCTTATACCTTAAATAAATTGCGTTATTGAAATTTACCTTTTGGTTGAACAAAGAATTATAAAAAGCTGTAAAAATTATTATCTTTTACCGGAGCTTGGGTCCAACTATAATACGTAGGAGAAGTTAAAATTTTACGCGAACAAACATTTTGTATACAATTTATTTTGAAAAATGACTATGTAAATGTCAATGTACAAGCCATCTCTTCTTGTATTTGGTATTCTGCAACTTGTCATTTTTTCAAGCACATTAAATTGTCAAATATATTTTCTTTCAATCTACTTCTTTCGTTAGATAGAACCCTACCATGTGCACTAAACGTAGCCTCTGTAGCCTCCAATGCTACAATTCACATTTGAGGTGTCAATAGATCACGTACTATCAAAAAATAATATCAAATATTATTTTTCATTTGTTTATTACCACTCGAGAAGATCAATATTATTTGTCTCTTCTCGATTTAACATACTAAAAATATGGTATGATGAATTTCTTGTAGTAGTCGTCATTAAATAGGTCCATACATTATCGTTAGTGAATGATGAAACTGTTGAAAGCGATGGTGGTGGATATTCTTTCTAATACGTTTGGAAGCGTATTGTAGATATAAATTGCTCAAAGTACTTTCGACATCACAATGTGTAATTGGAATATTAAATCTTAAATGAGAAGAATTTTTTTTTTCGAGAATGCTTCACAATCCTAGAAATTAACATGAGGGTTTATAACCACATCTAAAAAAATAGCATGGCCAAGTGCTTTCAATATTTCTGGAATTTCTACCCATGGTAGCAATTATGTTACCCAAAATTGAATAATTTTTATATTTTCTTATTTTATTGTAATGTTAATAAAATGAGTTAGAGCAATAAGAGTGAAACAGTGGATGCCCACACACACCTTGGTGGATAGATAGAAGCAAAAGAAATAGCCTCTCTAATTTTTGTTAGTTGTAGTTCAATATACTTAAGGCCATCTTGTGCAACCAAATTAATAAATGACAAACATAATGCATGTAAAAAAGTTCTCATCAAAATTCAGATGGAGTTGGTTAATCAATTTTCATTACCATTAGTGTTAACATTAACATTATCAAAAAGTGAATATAAGAACTTCATCTTTGTAACAAAATTCTCCAAGTATGCCCATTAAAAGTTTGAAAATATTTTGTGCATTATGTAAAAATTCAATGACCTTAAAGCAACGATTTCTTTATGCATGATCCAAAACTTAACAATGTAATAGGTTGTCGAGCACACACACACACATGTGTATATATATATATATATATATATATGTGTGTGTGTGTGTGTGTGTGTTAAGCACCGATGACATAACGCAGTAGGAGAAGTTAAAATTTTACGCGAACAAACATTTTGTATACAATTTATTTTGAAAAATGACTATGTAAATGTCAATGTACAAGCCATCTCTTCTTGTATTTGGTATTCTGCAACTTGTCATTTTTTCAAGCACATTAAATTGTCAAATATATTTTCTTTCAATCTACTTCTTTCGTTAGATAGAACCCTACCATGTGCACTAAACGTAGCCTCTGTAGCCTCCAATGCTACAATTCACATTTGAGGTGTCAATAGATCACGTACTATCAAAAAATAATATCAAATATTATTTTTCATTTGTTTATTACCACTCAAGAAGATCGATATTATTTCTCTTCTCAATTTATCATACTAAAAATATGGTATGATGAATTTCTCGTAGTAGTCATCATTAAATAGGTCCATACATTATCGTCAGTGAATGATGAAACTATTGAAGGCGATGGTGGTGGATATTCTTTCTAACACGTTTGAAAGCGTACTGTAAATATAAATTGCTCAAAGTACTTTCGACATCACAATGTGTAATTGGAATATTAAATCTTAAATGAGAAGAATTTTTTTCGATAAAATACTTTACAATCCTATAAATTAACATGAGGGTTTATAACCACATCTAAAAAAAAAAAAAAAAAATAGCATGGCCAAGTCCTTTCAATATTTCTGGAATTTCTACCCACGGTAGCAATTATGTTACCCAAAAATGAATAATTTTTATATTTTCTTATTTTATTGTAATGTTAATAAAATGAGTTAGAGCAATAAGAGTGAAACAGTGGATGCCCACACACACATTGGTGGAGAGATAGAAGCAAAAGAAATAGCCTCTCTAATTTTTGTTAGTTGTAGTTCAATATACTTAAGGCCATCTTGTGCAACCAAATTAATAAATGACAAACATAATGCATGTGAAAAAGTTCGCATCAAAATTCAGATGGAGTTGGTTAATCAATTTTCATTACCATTAGTGTTAACATTAAAATTATCAAAAGGTGAATATCAGAACTTCATCTTCTTAACAAAATTCTCCAAGTATGCCCATTAAAAGTTTGAAAATATTTTGTGCATTATGTAAAAATTCAATGACCTTAAAGCAACGATTTCTTTATGCATGATCCAAAACTTAACAATGTAATCGGTTGTCGAGCACACACACACACACATGTATATATATATATGTTAAGCACCGATGACATAACACGCAATTTAATTGATGAATCATTAACTACTATCAAGAGGCCAATCGAACAAGGCATTATTCGTAATGCCGGTTGTATTGGATAGTGTCCATTTTTAGTTTCCAAGTGAAGTGCTCTGGACATTGCTTGCAATATGCTTTCATAATTTGCTCTGTATTCTCAATGTTATCCCCCTTTTTTTTTTTCATGAAGTGTTCAATATTCAGAAGTAGTCTCACGAGCTATTACCTCACTGTATTTCTTTATAGAAAGTGCTTCTTCCAAATATATGATTGAAAACAATATAATAACTGCCAAGCTAGCTCGCTCTTGTTTGTCCAGCTCGGCTCTCTCACTTAACATCACTGATCTAATGGCATAGATTTATATCACAAAAACTATTTAAAACATCAATATGGGTCCCACACCAAGTCCCTACAATGCCCCCCCCCCAACCCACACCCACAAAAAGACACCCAAAATCTGCCTACCCTGTCTCCCCTCCCCTCCCCACCCCCATCTGAGCAACGAAAAGGGACATTTTCAGTCTAATTAGTTTTGAAGTAACAATCTTCGCTGGCTGAGATCATAACTTAAGTGCATCATTGATGGTGAGCATTTAGGGTCGGATGTGGTAAGGGGTTGGGTGGGCCAATTTTGGGATTTTAAATAATTTTAATAAAATAAACTTGACCCACTAGATTAGTTTGACATGATTTTAATTATGCCAAAAAATATTTGTCAAAACTACTGGTATGAGGTACAAACCCATTGTCAAAAAGTTTTAGTTGTTGTCGAAGATATTGTAGTCACTTCGGTGCATGCGACATTAGTTTTCGAAAAGGTTCGGCACATGTACAATTATTTATTTTAATACACCTCATCTACAAGCTTAAAAGATTACACATTTTTTGTCTACAACATATATTCCACACACAATAAAATCCGAAAAACATATATATAGATTACACCCACGTTTGTCTAATGTTTATAAACAAGTTTACAATTGATCAAATCACTTTTTATCCACGCATTTCATGAACACATAAGAACTACCCACTTATCCACCATTAATTTAAAAATCTCCCAGACAGGCTTCTCATCTCCATTTACAAGAAAAAAATACCGAAAAAACTGAAAGGAAAACAACATTTCTATGTTACCGTTCGTGCCACTCCTCTTCCCGTCTCTCAAGAAAAAGAATTAGCCCTGCTTCAATTAAAGAAAAGAAATCGAAGTCGGAGATGGCTTCAGCAGGATCCATTCTTGTACTGACCGGGCGATGAAGTCAGCCCAACCTTTCGGGAAATAAAATAAATAGAATAATCTATATCTAAACCTTTGATTAGAAGAAACCGGGGCTAACTTCTCGCCTAATCCCTCTAGAAAGTTGCCCGAATCTACGCAAAAAATGATTATTCAAATTAAAAGAATATCGTTGAATAATTATTTTTTTCATTCTTTTTACGAAATTTCTTTCGATAGTTTCTCGTTTTTGGTTGTGAACCAGATGGGGAACAGAAACGAAGGAGCCCAGCCAAGAGGCTAATCAGCTGTGTAAAGGCTCAATTAGCAGTCAATAAAACACATCACTTATTCCTTTTAGCAACAATTTTGTGATAAAAATATACAACAAAGAAGTAGCACAAGTCACTTGAAACATTATAGTAAATGATAAGTTAATAACATCAGTCAGTTCTGAGATGATACATAATACTTGGATCAGGATCAAGCAGCTCCACAGTTTCACCAATTAATGCCAAGTTTTCTTGTGTTGAAGAGTTGATCAATATATATAATGACAGGGGTCGATGAGGCAATGTAGTTTTGCATTTGAATTCTTGCCGAGGCTTCTGAAATTGATGAAAATATAGATCTTAAAAATAAAGTATTAGAAAGAAGAATTATCTCTGAATATGCACTTCTATCCCATTCTATAATCCACATGATATGCAGACCAAATCTAACCCAAAAAACAATATGAAACCCGATGACAACTTAGAAGGGACGAACAAGCCCTCAAGACGTATCATCACTGGACGAATGCACAAAAAATGCAATTTATGCTGTTCGTTGAGGCATTAAGCTACATAAGCAAAAAACAGAGAAAATGTAAACTTACCATCTTCATTGAGTTTCTTCAGTAGCTGTGCCTTCGTTGGAAGGGCATACATTCCTGCACCTACAGCTGTCCTGATAGCCCAGCTGTGGTATGGAGCAAATACTTGTGCATAAGCTTTTGATGCTGGATCCTTCAATGAATTCCCCCTACCGAAAGAGTCATTTCAAGTCTTACATTGCCATTTATTGAGTATGCCAATTAAAGTGTATGCTTAAAAGGGATTGATAGCATATGTAAACAACATTTGCCATTGTATGAATTATGAAACTTCAAACCCACCCACTCCATAAAAATGAAAAGGAGAACAATTAACGAAAAAGTTTTTACAGTTCTCAACTTTCTGAAATCTTCAAAAAGAACTGAAAGATCTAATGATAGCCCACTAGAAAGAAGAAAACCATCAACTAATTTCAGTTGTCATTGGAATATTGCTTGCAATCAGGTGGTTTTACCTGTAATTTACTTATCTTGCTATATTTACTTACTGGACCTGTGATCCCTGTAATTCCAATGTAGCAATGCAAACACTTCCCTTGCTATAACTACTCAGGCTCCTCAGGTCTTAATTTGTTTCTCAAGAAATGAAATTAGCGTATAGATCCTCTGCAAATTAACATACTTTCTTCATGGTTCAGATTTCCACAAATTTTTATGCCCCAAACTCGCATGTGTAGACCTGGAAAACTCGAGCTTCTACTTAAACTATGTTAAAGTTTCCGTGTAAACACCCTTCAATATTGTTTTGACACTAGAATTCTCATGACTTCTCAGGTTTTAATTTGGTTCTGAAATAATGTTCTTATCCTACATATTGCACAAATTTAACGTACCAACAGTCTTCTTAGTTCCTATTTCCATACAATTTTATTTTCCAAACTCTCATATGAGACATGGAACCCCCAAACTATTTTAGAATTTCCATGTGAACTCCCATCAATAGGTAACCCAAATACTAACAAGATGTTTCAAAGATGATTCAACCCTTTCATTTTTATTTTTTTATTTTTTATTTTTTATTATTATTATTTTTTTTTTGCGTGAAGGGCAATATTAAACATTCCATCAAACAGATCAATTTCAAAACTGTGAGAATTCTTCTTATCAATTTCCCACGTGATTGATCCAGTTCACATACATAATATAATAAAAGCATTAGTGGAACAAATATCAACAATATGAACACCCAATGACCCAGTTATCAAGTTCAAAGGTTCCAGTGAACATACTCTGAAGCAAGAATTTGGGCAAACAAAACCCTGACCATGTCAAGCCCACGCTTCACTCTCAGAAGATTCCTCGTATGGCTCCCACCCGTCCTTACACAATTGGATTCAATATCCTTATCCATCATCACTTCTAGTGTTGAGATTGATTTAGATGCCTCTGCAAGATCACGCACCTGTTATCAACAAGAATTTCAGCAAGCTCGTTGGTAAGGTGTACTATGCACGACTATTACTAATGAAGAAAATGAAATCAAAATATTGTCCACAGTACTATCCATTCTTGTCACCAAACATTTCCTAAATTATTATATGTATAGTGTACTATGTTGCCTATCTAATACATATCTCCACGTCTTAATGGGTGGGAAGCACTATCGCAATCCTGCAGTATCCACGATTAGGAAGCCAAGTTGGTAAATACAAACTTAGGAAGGGTACATATGAATCCACAAATTCTCTTTTTTGTGCAAAGCAATACACTTCTAATAGAAAATAACACAAAGAAAATTTTTGAAGGTGCATCAACAAACACCAAAATACATATACAGAATAATTGAACCACTTATTATGAACAAATATCAATAAAATCTTTTCCATTTCCAAAAGTACATATACAAAAACAGATCCATGTAAACAAATATACGAATTTTCGACATCACAAACACACAGACATAAATAAACATATAGAGAAAAGTACAATTATCACTAATAAATTTGACCCCAAATTTAATAAAAAACATTTCGACTAATCATTAATAAAAACATGTATATTTGTTCAGAAAGCAAATAAAGCATAAATACTACATTACCCAAGTTCTAATTTTTATCATCATCATCAAAAGAGCTCGAATGAGTAATAAATAAACCTAAAAAAATAAAAAGAACTATAAATATTTTACTTTATCGTCATAATCGCGTTCGGCGAACTTGAAGGCTATGCCAAGGCAGCCAAACAGAGGGGATACGAGAGAACAAGCCAAAGAGAATTGACCCAATTCGATCCGGGGTTCTTCATCCCCATCTGGGCTTTGGGAATTTATCGCGTTGGCCAGTTCTTTAAAGGCCTCCGCAATTTTCCGCAGCGGTTTTCCTTCCTCCGCCATTGGAACTTAATTGGCTGGCGAAAGATGGAATGCGAAGATTGGAATCTGATGCAGCGCTTTGCTTTTAATGAGTTAGCCCTTGTTTGTCGCGCATCACATTCTATCACATTATTTTTTAACAATATTCATTTATAATCATATATTTTTCATTAAAATAATATTTCTTTTTTTTTTTAACCACACATTCTCCGTCAATTTACTATTTTACAATATATTTTCAAAAATTAAAGGGGTTCAAACACACCCTTATTTTATTTTATTTATTATTATAATTTATTTTATTTTATTTTTTTGGTGGATGCCTTTTAGAGTCTATTTGGGAGTGATTTTGAGAATTGATTTTTTGACCGTTAGAAGAAAAGTGGAGTCCACCTGTGAAAGAAGAAGTCAAATATAACAGCTGAAATAGTGAAATAACGATCAAAAAATCAATTTTTTGAATGAAAAAATAGCTCCCAAACAGACCCTTAGTAAGTGAGGTATCTATCCAAGTCATACATGCCAATTTTTTCTTTGACCAAATTTTTTTTGCAATTCATCACTAAAAGACAAAATTATATTGTTATACAATTAAGAATAAAGTATCGTTTAAAAAATTATTATACCCTTTTAAACTATAAAGAATTTCAAAGGCTTCCCACTTAAAATCTTAAAATCAAATCATTTTTTTTATTTATTTACTCCAATATAGACAGAAAGTATTTCATTTTTCATCTGGTTCAACCTTGAAATATCATAAATTTATCAAACGCTCAACTAAAAATTATTATTTCTACCCAGCACTTCGAATTGGTAAATATATCTACGTATTATAAATTTCATTTTTGTTGAATTAGTAACTTGTTTTTTACATAGGCAGATAAATTTTTACAATTTTAGGTAGATCTATAATTTTTTTTAAGCAAGATCGAAACAAATTCATCCGCACAGCTGGATTCGTTTGGCCTAGCCAGCTGGATCTGCCCTATCTAGTCGGCTATTTCCGGCCAATTGGATCTAACCGGCTAGGCCAATTGCCGATTCGAACTAATTTTGAAGTCCTTTTTTATCTCATACTTATATTTTTTTAACAAATTATGTTTTCTAATGCTTATATGGAATTAGCTGCATTTCTGGTTTGTTATTTTGGTGAATTTGAAATGAACGAAAATGATCGATGGATGTAGAAATAGATGAGTGAAAAACGTGGAGCTACTACAATTGTGATAAAATCGAGTACATCCTATGCAGAAATAATACCACGATTTATAGAACAAGTTCAACGTTGATCCCTCTCAGTACAACATGAAATTGTGATTTCTATTCAGTGAGAGTACGTCCATTTTAATTACACTTGTAATGGTTACTTCCGAAACTGAGATGAAGGTTTTAATTGAATTGAATTAAAATTGCACGACTTCTATTTACGTAACTTTAGTTAAAAAGAATGTCCCCGATAATGAACACAAAGATTTTAATAGAGGAGATTGTAATGTGAATGATTTTTGGAACACAATGGAAATAGTTCATGAGGATGATGTGGCTATTCCTTAGACAGTTGTGTCTCACCATGATCTCACTATTATGTATAGAATTTCCTCAATAGTTCAAAACAATGAGAATGAAAATGAATTTACAAATGAGGATTTGATGGCGTTATCCCGTCGGAGACAGGAATCGGGTGGGAACTCATAGGCTGGAATGAGTACACAGTCCTCTAATTATTCATGTATAATTCTCGATGATGAAGATTTGTATGTCGAGCAACCATTTTAAACAAAGAAAGATTTACAGGAAACTGTATACTAGATTGCTTTGAAACACTATTTTGAGTTTAAAGTAAAGAAATCAAACAAATCGACGTACATAGTTATCTGCATTGATGACAGTTGCCGTTGACATTTGCGAGTGACTAAGATGGACACGAATATGTTCTTTATAGTTTGTAAGTATGCACGGAAGCATACGTGCAAAGTTGGAATTCGTCGAAATGATTACAAGCAGGCTAGAGTATGGTTCATTGGTCGACGAATAATGCACAAGTCTCAGGACCCACAAACGATCTATAGACCTGCGAATCTCATTAATGACGTTCGTCGACAGTATGGGATGATCATGAACTATCAGAAGGTCTGGAAGGCTAAGAAATGCACATTGGAGGACTTAATAAGTTTGGTTGAGGACAGTTATGTTAAATTGGCCAGATTGCTAAAACATGAAGAGAACTATTCCTGGATCGACATTTTTTATTGAGACGTATGGCGAGAATTGCTTCAAGTATTTCTTCATGGTCCTTGGACAATGCAATCGAGGATTTCAAAACACAATGCGACCCCTAATTCTAGTCAACGACACAACCCTTAATCCTAGATATGAAGGCAAGTTGATTATTGCAACATGTCAAGATGATAATATCCAAATTTACCCTCTTGTATTCAACATATTCGACGGAGAGAATGATTTAGCGATGCTTGGTTCTTCATGAAGTCGAGTGAAATGATTGGGGACGTCAAGAATCTTACATTCGTAACTGATCATTGCATTGTTTAAGAGAGTTACTGAGACTTATAGTTTTAAAGAGTTTGATAAGTTCATAGTCGAAATAGAAAGTAAATCACATACTGCATGTGAGTATCTAACAGAGATGGGGATCAAACATTGGGCACAATCACATTTTCAGAATGTCGATACAACATGATGACGTCGAACAAATCGAAGTCGCTCAAGGTATTATTAAAGAAAGAATCGAAAGTTACAAATTCTCGCAATAATTGAGCACATTCGTAACAAGGTACAGCAGTAGTTTCATGATTGACATGAAGAATCATATAGTTGTACAAGTGTGCTAATCCCGGCTCAGAAATATAAACTTTTCATGACTTTGGAGGTGGCGAGAAAGGTATGTGTAGTGCCACTGGACTAGTTTCGCTTCTCCGTGAGATGTGGATGTAATATTGGATATATTGTGGACTTAAATAATGACACGTGCATGTGTAAACAGTTTCAGTTGGAAAGTTTTCCATATACACATATAGTGGTATTGGCTATGCATAGAGGATTTTCATAACACACATTATATAGTTATTATTACATGGCTGATTATTGGAGAGTATCTTATGCCGAAACGATATTTTCTGTACCAAATGAAGCCGAATGAGAAGTTCCTAACCACATTTTCTCACTTAATAATTTGTTGCCACCCGAAATCAGACCACGTACTCCTAAACGTAGATGTCGTCTAAAATACCATCTAATGGAGAATTTTCCCA
Source organism: Olea europaea var. sylvestris (assembly GCF_002742605.1). Lineage (NCBI taxonomy): Eukaryota > Viridiplantae > Streptophyta > Magnoliopsida > Lamiales > Oleaceae > Olea > Olea europaea. The sequence goes on along the minus strand of NC_036258.1, from coordinate 8,446,028 downwards.
ACCTCACAAGTGCGGCATGTGCGTCACGACATGGCATACTCGTCGATTTTGTACAAATCAGATTCCTCTACATAGCAATTACTTGGAAGTGTAATGTAACATCCCAATGTTGTATTTACTATTTTCATATGAACATCTAAATTGACGTTGGTCATTTAGTGGAATAGTTCATTATTTAATATATATATATATATTTTTTTGTTCGAGCATTTGTCATTCCATGTTAAATTTAAATTCATAGATTGAAATCATGATATGTCAAGATTTTTATAAAAATTTGACGATGTATACAATTATCTTATGATTACTTTAAGTATTCAATGTTTAATATTTTAAGAATAATAGTGACAAAAGTTTGAATAATAGTAATTACTATATTTATTTTAATTGTTTATTTAATATTTATTTAAATATTTCATTAATTATTTTAATTGTTTACTTATATTATTTACTTAATGTTTAATTAATTAATTAATATTTTATTAATTATTTTTTAAAAAATTCAATGGACAATATTTATATAAATTTAACAATATTTACAATAATCTCATAATAGAAAAAATCAATGAATAACATTTACATATGCCCGTGTGCACCTCATCTAGCAAATTCTAGATGTGGCGTGGGTCGGTTCGGATCGATTTTAAAGAGAATTTACCCGAACTAAAATTTTTAAAAAATTTGGATTTAGAAATTGTTAATTTGTTTAGAAAAAATTTAAAAAAATTAGAAATATTCGGTTCTTGGTCTAGAACCAAAAATCGAACCGTACCCATCAGTTCTCAATTCAGATACCCGTTCGGATATTTAGTTTGGCAAGAACCATCGAATTCGATTCGGTTCGGAAGATTTGTCCAACCCTAGCAAATTCAATACCATCGTAAAGTTACGTTCTGTTTGACGACATTGTCCAAATGATATTCCATTCTAAAAAAATTCAAATGTTAGAACCTCGTGCAAGAGAAAATTAAACTAATTGAACCGTAACTACTATAAGCAAGAAGTAACAGATAATGGAATAAAGGAAATGAACGTAAACAAATATTATACATTTTAATTACTTATTTCAATCGTCTATTTATATTTTATATAAATATTTGATTAATCATTTTAATTGTTCATGTATATTATCTATTTAATCTTGAATTTGATATTTATTTTATTTTATTTCAATTACTTATTTTAATTCATTATTTAAATATTTCAGGAATTATTTAATGTACGTATACTGTTTATTTAAATACTTCACGCATTCATAGTTTGAAATCATAATATGCTAAGATTTTTATATAAATTTGACAATATTTACAGTTATCTTAAAATTAATTTAAGTATTCAATATATAATGTTTAAGAATAATAGTGACAAAAGTTTGAATAATAGTAACTACTATATTTAGTGTAATTAATTATTTAATATATAATTCAATTTTTATTTAAATATTTCATTAATTATTTTAATTGTTTACTTATATTATTTACTTAATGTTTAATTAGTTATTTAATATTTCATTAATCATTTTTAAAAATTTCAATGTATAATATTTACATAAACTTGACAATATTTTCAATTGTCTTGTAATTAAAAAAATCAACGTATTACTTTTACATAAATTTGACAATATTTACAATTATCTTATAATAAAAAAATCAACGAATAATATTTACATATGCCCGCGTTCTCCTCATCTAGCAAATCCAATACCATCATAAAGTTGGCAAAGTTATGTTTTGTTTGACGACATCGTCCAAATGATATTCCATCATAAGAACTTTCAGATGTTAGAATCTCGTGCAAAAGAAAACCAAATTAACCAAACTGTAACTAGTATAAGCAAGAAGCAATAGATAATGGAATAAAGGAAATGCATGTAAACAAATATTATATATTTTAATTACTTATTTCAATCGTTTATTTAATATTTTATTTAAATATTTCATTAATCATTTTAATTGTTTATGCATATTATTTATTTAATATTGAATTTAATATTTTATTTATTTATTTCAATTACTTATTTTAATTAATTATTTAAATACTTCGTGAATTATGTTAATTGCTTATGTATATTGTTTATTTAGTAATTTATTATTTTTTTAATTACTTATTTTCATTTTTTATTTAGTATTCATTTCAGTTTTTTATTTAAACATAATTTTAATTATTGTTTATTTAATTTGTCCGTTACTTTATTTAATTACTTATTTTAATTAATTATTTAATATTTAATATAATTTTTTAAAAATATTTTATTAATTATTTTAATTGTATACGTATATTATTTACTTAATATTTATTTAATTAATTAATTAATTTACGTATTTCAATTAACTATTTTAATTGCTTTATTAATATTTCATTCAATTGTTTATTGAATTTTTAAATAATTATTTCAATTATTTATGTGTATCATATGTTTAATATTTAATTATTTGTTTAATTTATTTATTTCCGTTATTTAGTTCAATTATTTATTTAAATATTTCATGAATTACGGTAATTGCTTAGGTATATTGATTATTTAATAATTATTTATTTATTTTAATTATCTATTTTCATTGTTTATTTAATATCTACTTTAATTTTTTATTTACATATTTCATTAATTATTTTAATTGTTTACGTATAATATTTACTTAATATTTAATTAGTTATTTAGTTATTGTATTTCAATTAACTATTTTAATTGTTTGATTAATACTTTATCTATTGTTTATTGAATTTTTTGTTAAATATTTCAATTATTCATGTGTATTATATGTTTAATTTATTTATTTCCATTATTTATTTAAATATTTGATGAATTAGTTTAATTGCTTATGTATATTGTTTATTTGATAATTGATTAATTATTTTAATTACTTATTTTCATTGTTTATTTAATATTGAATTTAATATTTTATTTTAATATTTCAATAATTATTTTAATTTTTTACGTTTATTATTTACTTAATATTTAATTAGTTATTTAATTTATGTATTTCAATTAATTATTTTAATTGTTTTATTAATAATTCATTTAATTGTTTATTGAATTTTCAAATAATTATTTTAATAGTTTATGTGTATTATATGTTAAATATTTAATTATTTGTTCAATTTATTTGTTTCCATTATTTACTTTAATTATTTCACGAATTATGTTAATTGTTTATGCATGTTGTTTATTTAATAATTAATTTTTATTTTTAATTACTTACTTTAATTGTTTATTTATTACGTAGTTTAATTTCTTATTTAAATATTTCATTAATTTATCTTCATTGTTTACGTATATTATTGAATTAATATTGAATTAGTTATTTAGTTTAGGTATTTCAATTAATTATTTTATAACTAATTCATTTAATTGTTTATTGAATTTTTGAATAATTATTTTAATTGTTTATATGTATTATATGTTTAATATTTAATTATTTGTTTAATTTATTTGTTTCTGTTATTTAGTTTAATTATTTATTTAAATATTTCACGAATTATGTTCATTACTTATGTATATTGTTTATTTAAGAATTAATTATTAATTATTCATTGTTTATTTAATATGTAATTTAATTTCTTGTTTAAATATTTCATTAATTTATTTCAATTAGTTATTTAAATTGTTTTCTTAATATTTATTGAACTTATTTCAGTTAGTAATAATTAAATATTAAATAAACTATATATATAATATTGTAAAATAATTATTTAAATATTAAAATACACAATTAAATTAATTAATTTAAAAAAGAAAAAAGAAAAAAATGCTTGGCCCCCGACGTCCGAGACAGCCCAAGCGCTGGTCATCTTCTCGTTGCCTACGCGATTTTCAACGATCTCTGCCCACTAAGTTTCTTTACACAATATGTTGTTAATGTACAACAAGATCCATGGAAATAAAACATAATACATTGTAACTAACTTCAAAACTCACTTTCTTCTAAGAAAAATGGCAATCTCTGGTCTCTAGCGTCGATTTCTTGGCGTGTGGGTTGGCTGTTAGTCCACAATAGTTTCCAGGCATAGAGCTTTGAGAAATGCTGCGAGGGTAACGATTTTTATGTTTTAAATGAGCTTTCCTTTTTCCTTTTTTTTTTTTAATAAGGCCAAAGGCCTTTTTGGAAAGATGACTGGTTCCACTATAATAAACTATAATAAATTATTCTGCTAAACAGGGGTCGAGGTATCAGTCCCTTCAGATCAGAGGCTGAGGATCTTGAAATTTAGATTAGGGGCTAAGAGGCTAACACCTCAGCCTCTGTCATAGGGGCCTATCAAAGGCCTTAGCCCCTGTTAGTGTAGATGAATTGAACCTTAATAGGTTAATTCTTCTGTTGTCCAACATTTAACAGGCTATTGTGCATACGGTATTTTCACTCTACAAAATATTTATATTTATTATTTAGACATTAAAAGGTCACACGATACACTCAAGGATAACACTGTTAAAAAGATTAAAATTTAATATAAATTGATTTTAAGATGGGTGGCTACATTTATAACACTGTATGTATGCACCATGTTTAATTGAATCAGTGTTTTTAATTTTTATGTATTGTTGTACTTATGTTCTTGAAATTTATATCACATTTTTTATCGTCTTCTTTTAGTTAATTATCACATATTTATCTCCAATGACGGTTTACATTAAAAAATATTTTAAATTGACATAACAAGACTTATTTATCATTTTTATTTTAATAAGTAAAAAGCAATACTAAATATAAAAAGTGCATCTAAATATTTATCCTTTAGTTTAAAGCACTCTGAAATTGGTTCTAATTAACGAAAGTTTAATGCAAGATTAGGATAAAAATTAAGAACTTAAGCATGACAACAAGTAAATGTTAAGAAATTTTAATGCAAAAGTGTAAAACATTTATAAAATTTATGGTATAAATATAATTACACTAGGAAAATTTACTTCTGGTTTTAGAATAATCCCTTGTTTGGGAGGGATTAAAATCAATTTTTAGTAAATTTTGATAGAAATTGGTGAAATGTGTGGTTGAAAAATTGTGGGACCCACAAATATATTTAGTTAAAATTAATTTTTGACTTTAACTCAAATTAAAATCTAAATTTTAATCCCAACCAAACAGAGTGTAAATGAAATAACATTTGAACAATGCAAGTTAATAGCTCGACCCTAAAATTACCTAGATGGAGTGAATAGATGAATGCTGTGGAATCAAAATTATCAATCAAAAGTAAAAAGTCACTATCCTAGATGGTTAATCAATCAAGTCAAATTTTCCTATGTTTGTCACAGTTTGTAATATAAATGTAATACATTAATACAAGAATTGTTGACGGAGAAAATCCAATTACGTATAAACTTCGGGACCAAACTAGTAACCTTCACTATAGACAATGATGAACTTACAACACGATCAGCCTAGAAAATCCACTAGTCTTGCTAATCTACTTTCTTCAATCTCCATGACCCGTTGGAACACGCTTCCCTTATACATGTTATCGATCTTCTGCAATTGTCCATCTTTTGTGGATCCCCAAGAATCCCTCGTTCTTGTACTCTTCTTATGTTTCTGGTTCAACCTCCCTCAATTCTTCAGCAACCTCTAAAAATTCTTGAGAAACTACATTCCTGAATATATATATAGGAAGTGGGTGTTTTAGATTCTATGAATTTGATGTTTTTCCAAAAGTTGTGGTTGTATTAATTCACGAATCAAATGATAAATTCAAAGACTAAAATGTGTTCTTGAATAATAGAATGATGTTATGGAGAAAGCATAGAATGAACAACCATTACAATTTCGTGTTAGGGCAAGGGTATATATAATAGAAGATATTTAGGTATCATGGGCCGAATAAAACTCTTGACAAAGTGATCTAGGGTTTTGCTCGTAAAACCTTCGCACGAGCGAGAGCTCAATGACAGTGGGCAATAGAGTTTCTATTTATGCCACTTGAGCATCAGATGGGTGAAAGGCTAGTGAAAATTCGAAGACTCTGTTTCTTCATTGTTCAAAACTCAAATCCAAACTTACCTAGTTCATCTATATAATATTGCAACATACTCATTGACTTTTGCAACTTATATTAATCCTTTTGTCTAAAGAATTGCCAACGCAATAAAATACTAACAAACTTTTCCTTTGACATTCTGTGACAAAACTATCCAATATAAGTCAATGAAGTAAAATCAAACTAATCTACCCAAACCTAAACTGAATGTCATCTCTTGCATTCCCTGTTACAACTATTCCCTGAAATAAACAACTTAAATATCAAGTGTAAAAAGCACATGATACAGAAAATATACCAATTGAAATACATTATCATAAAATATGCTAGCTAAATTGAGAAGCAATATTAATGTTAATCAAAATATCAACTGAAACATTAATATCAGCAAACATCATAACTCAAAGGATCTATGCATTAAGATATGAAATGCCATGATTGAAAATTATGATTATCTCTCCCTCTTGCAATCATCTCTCCCTTTACTGCAAGCTCTCAAAAATGCAAGCTCTCTAAAATTGCAATCAAATGCAAATGCAAATCTCTTTATAGTCTCCATCTCCCCCCTCCCCTTTTTATCACAAATAACGAAGGAAATTTTATCAAATACAATTGAACATCAATAAATAATAACTCAAAGATGTAGCTGATAGCATGTACAAATATAATCAATAATCAATAAACTTTTCCACATACACAATTCAAGTTACAATATAATAGATTGTATAAGTGACTCATATATGTAAAATGTCACTAATCTTTTGTAAGCATGACTCTAAATCTTAATTTTGTAAGAAATGACATGTTAAACATCACAATAAGTTTATTCCTCTACTTATGAAAGTCAAACTAATAGCATATTAAGACCTATAAAAGAAGTTCAATTGGTATGTATGTTTTTTTTTTCTCCCATTGACTTTGAGCAAATATAATTTGTTTTTACATTTTCTATATTTTTAAGCTCATCACTTTTTTTCATCCATTTTTCACATTTTATGTGTAGCCTCTTTTCATTAAGCGATAAAGATGACCCCTGTAGCAAGTTTTAGATCGGTTAATCTAACTTAGTTGACCATAAGCATTGATTATGAGAAACCCCTCAAGTTTAATTGCTCGAGTCAAATAGGCACCAAAGAAGAGCATAAGATATTGAATTTTATCTTTCAAGAGAATATACTTGAACTTAGGTTTACTAAAATAAGGTTAATTCATGTTTAAGGTTACGTTACTGACATGTGACTTCCGTCCCAAGTCCATATGCAGTTAAGGTCACTCATAATATCATAGCGTGTGTAGTACAAATGGAATATTAAGAAACTATATTAAGTACTCCACAAAAATCTAAACAAAGTAATGGAAAATAAGCAACAGCCCATCAACTAAACTCATACTTGGTCATAACACACAAGTTCAAGTATATCATATATTATGCTGTAGTTTCAAAAAAAAAAGAAAAAAAAAAAAGAGAATCCCTGTTTTAACATGAATGCACCAATCACACAAAAAATCCAAAACACAAAACAAAAATATATGCATGTGCTAATGTATACTTGATGAAGATTTACATATATGAGACTACTACCTAAAAAGCAAATAGGAAAATAAGGTATATGTAATAATTAGTGAATCATAATGAATAAGCACAAACATGCACCAAAAAATACCTAATCGCTTAGGTATACAAACGCTCTTACCTTTAAGAGTATTATGATTTATTTCAAGATTTTTTGGATCACTCTTCTTCAACCAAACATGCCTAGTAGAAGAATTAATCCTAATCCACCATGTCATTAATTCGGTCAATTGACTTACTTGATTAGTGAGGAAGTCAATGAGGCTATCAAAATCTTGTTTTTTTTGTTATGTCTATTGAAGTTCTAATGTCTATTTCTATTCGAGAATTTATGACAAATAGGCCTTATATGTCATAACTTTCTACAATTGAAACAAGTAGGGACAAACTTAGGACCAAGGTTATGTGGTCGTTGATTTCTATTCTTAGGTTGGAAGGACCTATGCTATCTATAGGTCTCTGTCCTATGATTTTCTTATTCTTGGATTCGAGTTAGGATTGTATTTAGATTGGTTAGTGGCAAGGACAAAAATGGTCTTGGAAAAACTAGCAGCATTGTGATCATTTTCCTTAATTATATCCTAGACCTCCCTTATTACTAGCAGGCTTCCCCACTCCTAAAATGCTATCAAGCTTTACTGAACCACTAGAGAACACTAGGAGTTTGATATTGAAATCCTAAAGATCGCTCATCAAGGTCTTAACCTTATATTCTAAAGACTCATTCACAACACTCATTTTGCAAAGTCTCTCAAAAGGACTTCTCAAGATCACTCATCAGATTCTTATCCTGAGTATCTAAAGATTCATGAACAAAGTTCAACTACTCAGGGATAAGGTAGATTCCTGAAGGTCAGCTAATAGTTTTTCTTTCTCTAACTTAAGATCTTTGACCTCCGTACACAAGGCTTTATTGGTAATCAACATCTTAAGACTCTCATCATACAATTTATCATAAGCCTCATGTATATCTTCTTCATCTTCAGAATCCTCCTCAGATTGCTTACCACTATCTATATCTTCAACCTTCTCACTCTTCTTATCAGATTCACTCATAATCCTAGCGGTGAATGCCATATACTTTCATTTCTCTTCCATAGTGGACTTCTTACTTTGATTATTTGAATTAGACTTGTCACTAGTGAGAGTAATATTCAAAGCTTTATCCTTATTTCTCCTATTGGTTGGACACTCATTCCGAATATGGCCAAATCTTGACACTTATGACATTTTACAAATTAAGGTCTCTTTCTAGACTCACTGGAATCACCTATACATCTCTCTTGAGGCTTACTTCTAAACATTTTTCAAAATTTCTTAGCAAAATAGGCTAATTCCTCATCATTGGGTGACTTCGAATCAAAAGACTCATTTCGGTTATCCCTAATGGTATTCAGAGCCAAAGACTTATCTTTTATATGTTTAGCTAAGGTTAGTTCATAAGTCTAGAGAGATTCAACCAAAATTTCCACTTTAATAGCATCTAACTCCTTACTTTCCTCTATAGCCATGATCTTAGGCCTAAATCTCTTAGATAAGGATCTAAGGATTTTTTTGATAATCTTAGGCAAGTGATTTTCTCACCTAGGTTGAAGCTAGAGTAAACGATGTCATTCAAGCTTGCATAAAGTCATCGAAGGTCTCATTATCCTTTATCCTAATCCCTTCAAATCTAATGGTCAACATTTGTAACTTAGAGTTCTTAACAGCCCGAGTTCTCTTATGTGTGGTTTGTAAAATATCCCAAACTTCTTTCGTCACCTTACACATAGATACTTGCCTAAATTCTCAGGGGACACTGCCATAAATAAGGTATATAGGGCTTTTTTATTTCAACTGCACTTATCTAAGTTAGATTTCAACCAATCAGCAATGGAGTAGGGGCGATGATACCATTAATGGTGCTAGAGTGGCAGTCCAACCATTTATTACGCTAAACCAAATACGCTCATCCATTGATTGATTTTAGAAAGGCTCTCATTCTAACTTTCCAATGCATGTAGTTATTGCCATCAAAATAAGTCGGGAAAAATAATGAACTGCTCATCTTAAAGGTTAGGGCCACGAATGGAATTTGGGCTTTGATGCCACTTGAAAGTTATTAGTTTGACACTAAAATCACCTAGAATGGGATGAATAGATTAATGTCGTGGAACTAAAATTATCAATCAAAAGCAAGTCACTCTTTAATTGTTTCTAGATAGTAAAAATCAAACAAGTCAAGTGAGCTGTCAAAGTTTGTAATATGAAAGCAAAAAAAAAAAAGAAAAAAGAAAAAAAAAAGAATCGTTGACAAAGAAAAACTAACTATATAAAAACTCTGGGACCGATCCAGTAATCTCTCTAGCTTAGAAAATCCACTTGACTTACTGATCTACTTCTTGCAATCTCCAAGACCCGTTGGAATGTGCTTCAGTCATACCTATCTCGATCTTCTGCAATTGTCTATCTCTTGCGGTCACCAAGAACACCTCGTTCTTGTACTCTTCCTGTGTTTCTGGTCCAATATTCTTTAATTTTTCATCAATCTCTAAAATTTCTTAAGAGAGTACTTTCCTGCATGTATGTAGAAAGTGAATGTTTTGGATTCGATGAATTTGATGTTTTTCCCAAAGTTGTGGTTGCATTAATTCAAGAATCAAAGGATAAATTCAAAGGCTAGAATATGTTCTTGAGTATTTGAATGATGTTAAGGAAAAAGCATACAATGAACAACCATCACAATTTCGTATTAGGGCAAGGATATATATAGTAGAAGGTATTTAGACATCATGGATTGAATAAAACTCTTGAAAAATAGCTCAAGCGAAAGCTTAGCTACAATAAGGCGACGGTTTGTCCTAGAGCGAGAGCTCAGCGATAGACGGACAACAGAGTTTCTGTTTCTGCTGCTCAAGTATTAGATGGGCGATAGGCTAGCGAAAATTCGGAAGCTCTTTTTCTTCTTTGTTCGAAACTCGAACCCTAACTTGCGTAGTTTGTCTATAAAATATTGTAATGTACTCCTTGACTTTTACAACTCTTTATTTTAATCATTTTGTCTAAAGAATTGCCAACACAATAAAATCCTAACAAACAAAATTAACCTTTTAGGTCACATGTATGCGCGTGTACATTTTTTAGATATTTTTAAGCTCAAGTCTCAATATCAGCTGTCAAAAAAAGGTGAGTCGAACTCAGGCTTGGCTCGTCCTTAGAAACTGGGGCTTGGCACAGGCTTTGGCTTGAGACTTTATCGAGCTGAGCAGTTTACGGGTTTTTTCGAATATACTAGAAAATGATAAACTAAGTGATAATTAATTTACAAACTAAAAAAAAATTAATTATGTGAATAATTTGAAAAGCAAGTAACAACTCTCCTCATTTTTTTGGGATTTGGGACCAACTCAACTTAGGCGAAATTAAATTGTACATGAATAAAATATTATGTGTACCATTTTTTTTTAAATGAAGTAAAAATTTATGCAATTAAATAAAGAAACTAAAACTTTCAATATTAAGATCCTATGCTTCGATATTTTGAAATAACATTATTCTTTCTTTTGTTAAATGCTTTTATATTTGCATGAGGTGTATTTCTACAGAAAAGGCGTTCTACAAAAAGGGCGTTTACCTAGGTTGTAAATAGCATTTCCCGAGCTAGGTAAAGTACATAAAGTATATCATACAGAGTAGCATCTTAGCTACAGCTATGTATGTAGCCAAAATTTTATGAAATCTATTTTGCGAATAAATCCATGTGTAGAGAGTTTTTTTAGCACCACCAACCACTAGTTGAGCCTGATGTGAGTCAACATCATTTGATCTTGTTTTGCAGTACTTTTGCCAATGCCTATTCAAATGAGATATGCTTCAATCGCGTTTCCAGCTAATCTCCTTATTACAACAACTGCAAAATGTTTTCCAAATATTCACTTCATTTTCAATATCAACTTTTTTTTTTCGTGTCTTATATTGCCGGGCGTCCGATGATCCTTTCATAGGTCGTTTAGTTTTCATCACTACTTCTTCTCTTCTAGGATATCATCCAAGTTAATTGGAGAATCAAAGTCAATTGGAG
>NC_036258.1:8414620-8434338 GCF_002742605.1 Olea europaea var. sylvestris | reverse complement strand
TATCGTGATCGGTTGGATGGCTCGAACTGTCAAAAAATTGATTAGCCTTATCATTAGTGAAATTCATTTGTAACTATCAAAGTTTGAGCACTTAAAATTAAAAATTTATATTAAATAAGTTGGAGATAATTGGAAAAGGAAATTGACAACAAAAAAGATTAATAGTAAAAGACTACAATGTAGATTGAAAATTGAAGATTAGATAAGACATTGATGACAAAATGTTTAATTTTGAATTAGGTATTTATATAAAAAAAAAAAAATTTACGTACTGCAAGAGATGTATAGTGCATGAGAGCCCTTGATGGGACACTTGCAAAAATACTAGCGTGCTTTTGTAGCTTTACAAAAATAGGCTAGTTAATATTAGCATGCTTTTGTAGGCTAGTATTAACAGGCCTAATCATTGGGCCCACAAGCCCAAATATGGGCCATTTCGTATTTGGGCTCGATGGCTCGTGAGCTGTCATCAGCTTGACCAAATCTCATTTTGAGGATGGCCCACCCTTTGGCACGAGTTTTTTTATGAGTCGACGAATTCATTTGCCACCATTATCCTTTTTTTTTCTTTTTTTTTTTGAGTATCAAAGACATCTACACTTTCTTAATGAGTTTTTAGGCTTCACAGAAAAAGGTGGATAGGGGATAGTATTGCCCAACCATGCCACTGCTAGTTGGAAGCATGAGTTTGACATGTTGTTGGGGCGATCTCTAAGCGACAAATTCCATCACCACCTTATTATGGAATTTTGGGAGGATATGCATGGTAGGGATGGAAAAATTTTCATTTAATTCTCGTTTAATTAATTAATAATTTATTTTCATAATTATTTTGTATTTTTAAATTCATTATAAAATTGAAAAATGAAATAAAATACAAGATTTAGGACTTACAATATTATCTGTTGGTAAATAAATCTGTAAATTATGATGTACATGTAACACTGTTGTGAAATATAACTATCACATATTGGAGAAGGTTGTGATTGTTAAATAATTTGCGCACAGTTTACTACACTTCAAATTCATTTTTCAAGTTAATTACATAATTATTGAACTTATTAGCTTTTTGAATGATGCTTGATTTGCAATATTTTTAACAATATTATTAACAACATGCCACGTGGCATGTTGTTATAGGACAAGTTTTAAAACACGTGGCATGTTGTTATAGGACAAGTTTTAAAACAATTTTTCTTCCCATCCAACACTTTTTTGTCACCTTAAAACATTTTCAACAATGTTGTAAGAAAACACTGTAGAAAGGATATTTCCCTAATTTTTTTTTGTAACACAACTTTTATCCATTAGTTTAGTTTTAACCACACATTTTTCAATAGAACATTTAAATTGAATTTTTTCTTATTTCTTAACCACACATTTTTCAAAAGTGACTGTTCAAAAATACATTCTTTTTCTACGAAATGGGGCTTAAATAAGAGCTTAAAGTATGAAAAACAAAGTGAATAGCTACTTTTATACAACATTGTTATATATCTATCACATTCTAGATATATCCTTATTATAATTTAAAATTTTTAAGAAGTAATATATTCATCCACATTAGATTCCAATATTATACTCATTAAATTTATTCATTTAAACACTCTGTCCATCCCACTTTTATATATCTATTGCCCTCGATTAAAACATAGAAAATGGGTTGCCTTCTTCTGCAATCATAACCTTGATCTTTTCATTGATTTGTAAGTTTTAAAGTACAGTTCCTGCATGCTTTTGTTTTGGCTTCATATCTGAGTATAATTGTGAGATAAATTGAGCAATGGCCCAATCGTGGCTTATAAATGACACGATTCTTAGTGTTATACTGAACAAGATATAGTAATTCTTTTGCAGCTGTAGTTTGTAGTTAGATTGATTTCCTCTTAAGCTCTTTAATGAGTTTTCCACATCGAAAGTAAAAGTAAAAGCATTAGAACCCGATTCAAATTGAAGTGAGTGTAATCTAGAGGGATTGTGTTTTCCGTTTACCTACTATTTTGCAAACAAATAAAAAAAAAGGAAAAAAAAAGTGATACCCTAGAATTTCTATTTGAAGTAGATAGAGTGGAAAAAACAAGATGTTATATCTCGTGATCTATTACTAATATCAAAATGCTTACTTGATATCCTAGAGGTATTAGCTGATGCTGTTGGGAGATTTTTAATGTCGAAAATAGCAATTGGTGCTGGTTCACGTCTATGTGTACGTATAAATGTTAGGGGGTGAACTTAGAGTGATGAATTTTATTTGATTTTATTCTTGTCTGATTAGGTAACTTCACATAAGATTAAAAATTTAGTATAGATTTTTTTTTAAATGAGTAGATATATAAGACTGGTGGATTAAAATAAAAAATTCCAAAAGATGATTTACAAGCATTCATTATTACTCCAAGATGGTAATCTAATTTATTATTGTCTTTATTTAAAACTAGACTATTTACAAAGTTGTTCTTTATCAATCTAAGACTTATAAATAGAAGTATTTTTCAGTTTTACTGGTTATATAGTCCTGTCAAAGAAAAGGGTATCAGAGTTTGAAAATTATAGTATGTTGTTGAGGCATTAGGAATGAAACTCTACTAGAGATAAAGAACACAAAAAAACACTAAGGGGTTAACTGAAACCAAAATATTCGAAGGCCGGTGTTGACCTCGAATTTTGTACCTCTGACGTGGCCAACAGATTCCAAGGCTTCTCACTCCCAGCAAGCTCGATTTTCTGCACACTTGGAGAAATCGTTAGCCACAAGTGGCTTCCCACGATGATGGTTGTGGAGTTGACCGCGTGCACTTCAACCGTCAAATTAGTTGGTGTAATAAGTATATGAGTGTGGAGGCGCTTTAAACGCGAGCCTAATAAAAGATGGTCACTTTTTGAGAAATTTATTATAATAACCATTTGGATAGTAAAGTTGTAGTTTGATATTCTAAGATTTCATTTACTCTGGAATGACACGTTGTGTAAGCTTTTTATAGTAAAGTAGGATGAATGTATGCCATAGGGTGAAAGTGTACGTGGTCTCATTTGTGCGGCTGAGGCTTCTTGTCGAAGGTGTTAATCAATCATAAGCATTGAATGCTAATATCATTTCGTCGCCATAAATCAGTTGCGGGGCTTAGGCTTGACCTGAATGGCTAGATAGGATGATGGTAGCAGTGAATTGTAACATTAATCACGTATCAAAGATTGTATAGAAGATCTCCTACTATATCCCTTTTGCAGCCTCTTCGTGAACGAAGGTTCAACTCTTACATATAGGATTGACTCAGTCAAATGGATTTGCTATCCTATCTATTTTGACCTCTACATGAGGTTTGACCAAACTGCCTTTTAGGTAGGTGTCGTTGGGCCTAAGTTCGTCTGCCATGTAGCATTCGCTAGAATCTTGTAAGGTGAGACATAACAATAGTTTCTGAAGTCCATATATGGTTATTTGTTTAATGTGTGTACTTTTAAGTTGAGGTATAGTTGCTGGAGTGAGCTTTTCTTTATTCAATTGAAGTTGTGTCGCGTTTTTGTGAAGAAAAATAGTGTAGCTCATCGGTCTCCAAAGTCAAAGTATGGATATTCATATAGTGCATGGACTTTCAAGTTGATATGTAGCTATTGGACCATGTTATGCTATGTGATGAAGAAGTCCCAACGTTCACAAACTTGGTTGAAGGCTGTAATGCATGAAGGCGAGGTCCTTGCTAAGAGAGCGAGCTTGTTGATGGTACTGAAACATGGCTGAATGCATGAAGGAAAAGCCCTTGCTAAGAGGATGAGCCTATTGATGGTGATGAAGCCTGTATTAAGGATGAAATGTATGAAGGCGAGGCCCTTGCTAAGAGAATGAACTTGTTGATGGTGTTGAAGTCTGTGTTGAGGTTGAGATGCATGAAGGTACGGACCTTACTAAGAAGCGAGCTTGTTGATGGTATAAAGACATTGATGGGACGCGTGTTGCAATGATTTGAAGACCACCACTATTTCCAAGATACGATGGATAAATAGTTTTCATTTTTTGATATGCGTATTATGCTCACATTAACTGCACAATGATTATGATTTGTTACAACTAGTTGAGGCAAGGAAATCCATGGGTGCATGTTAATAATCTAGATCATTTATTCAAATTTTAATAAGCACCTTTTGGTTTTAACGTTTCCGATGAGAGGTACATGTTTAATTTTGAGATTTCAATGAAGCTCATCCAACCATTGAGTTTCGTCTTCATTGCTTATAAAATGAGAGAGTTTTCCAATTGATATCTTTTTTACTTTGAAAAAAAATCCTCAAACATTTAGAAGATTATTTGCATTTCTATGACAATCTTTGCAATTTTTTAGACGAACAATCAGATTCTGACCTCATTTTTGTGGTGTTTGACATTCGTGTAAGTAATGACCATTTTCTCCTTTAGTTTATTGACCTAAAAACTTATCAAATGGCATCTTCTTTGAAATCAAACACCAAGGGAGGGTTTTCTGGGAGAGTTGATATATTGGTAGTATGCTTCGAAATGGGTTTACGTCTACTAATTCCTACTAAGAGGATTATTGAGGTGATGAGAGGTCCTATAGTGCAAGAATGAATGATACATGAGGCTTCCGTAGATTATAGTATGAGGTGGACGACCTCGTTCTAGTTGAACTTGAGAGTAAATTAGAGACCTTTAATGAAAGCTATAGGACCCAGATATAATTGAGCTTTCGTTCCAACACCTGACGAACGATCATGTTTTCCCAAGGAGGCGTAAGCACGAGACAATACTGAGTGCTAGGATGAGGTTGCCCTTATACCCATTTTATAGGTATATAATTAAACAGTATAACCTAGCTCTCTCCCAACTCCTTCCAAATGTATGGAGCAAATTGGCATGGTCTTACTTATTTGGAATGACTTTACTTTTGGTGATGATGTCTCTCCAAGTCTTTTCAAACCTAGAGCCTCTAGTGGTAGAGATGATTTTAGTGGTAGTATTGTATGACCCCATGGCACCCTTATTTGCCCTTTATCTGGAGATACTTCGACTTCAATAAATATCTGGAGGTCATCTTAGTTCTGGGCGAGGGGTCGTTGGTGGACAATGGAGGGTGATACAGTCTCAGAAATAACGGTGCCAACTCAACACCATGAGTATAGTGAGTTTCAATGTAATAAGGTTTTTCTATTTACTATGTTTTAGTTAGCCGTTTTATTGACTTAGTTTTTATGCAGCTACAATTGATCTGTTTGAGCTTGATTCATCTAAGTGGGTCATTGTCAAAGCCATCTACTTGTCAAAGACATCTATGAGCTGCTTATTGAAAAGTTGTTCTTTAAAAGCCTAGTTGCTAAGCGAGCCAGCTTAGTCACACAAGCCCTAATGGCTACTAAATATAAGTGGCCTCAGATTCATAGGTGTTTTGCTTGTGAAAAATTGTCAAAGTGTGAACTCTTTGTTTCCTTTTCTACAGAGCAATATGATTACAAGAAGTGTGTCAAGCCAAACATATTCTTCATGAGGTACCTTAGGGAGGCTAAAAAGAAAAGACCATTGAGTACCGGTACCTCTACCTACAAGCATCAGAGGGATGAACAGTCCCATTTGTCAAAGCTAAACTTGCCTTGTTGCAAGCTTAATTAAGTTTAGAGAAGTCTTTGCATATCTTCCATTTTCCATTGTATTTTTGTACCAGGATTGAGTTAGAGATTCACTTTGGATAGAGGGTTTCTCTAATGAACCTATTGTATATTAGTTTTTCCATTTCTTCCTTTAGGGCCCCATATCTTTCCGAGTTAAAGGCTCTTGTCTTCTATTCATAAGGAATGAACTTTGGATCAACATTGAGGTGGTGGCAACTGATCTTGGGGTTGATGCCCACCATATCTTTATGCCTCCAAGCAAATACATCCAGGTTCTTGAGCAAGAAGCCCTTAGGCTTCTGCTTATCTTCTAAATTCAACTCCTTTCCTACTTGTAATATTTTCGGGGAATCCTGTGGATTTACAAGGAAGAATTCTCGATCTATTACTCAATCATAGGTCGCTCCGTCATTGTCTAATTTTTGGTTGTCATTTCTCTTTTCTCTAATAATAAGGTAAGGCTATGAAACATCTTAGAATATTCCATTCCATTTTTCAGCTAGATCTGGAACAGTTTGAATGGAGAGAAAAGAGCTAATTGAAGCTTACTAATAGGGGGTCTTTCTTATATTTTTTTTCCTCTCTACTGGGGCCACTTAAAAACTAGACTCCATGACTCGAGGATCTAGTCCCTCATCTATGGTCCATTATTTAAGGGTCATCCCTTCCGTAGGATCGTCTACCATTTTGATGTCTTCCCTTGTTTGAGGGTTGGTCCTTTTCCAGGTGTATCAAGCATTTTTGTATCCACCAATATCATGCTAAAACTTCGAGGTTTAGCTTTCCTCAAAGAATTAAGATAGCATTCTCTTGGTCCCATTCGATCATCTTTGATAGTGGCGATGACACCTTCCATCAATGCAGATGGTCCTAGTACATCATGATAGGCTGACTTGTGGTCCACAATAAGAAATTCCATAAAATGATGGGCCATCAAGGGACTGCCAAGGTGATTTTTCTCCTAGAAATGATGCTATCACCAGTGAAACCATATAGAGAGGAGACCATGGGATAAGCTCGAGATCTATCAACATTTTGTCATAAGTGGCCCCAAAGGATATTGATGGAGCTTTCATTGTCTACCAACATATGTTTCAAACCATTTTTTGCCACAATATCCCATGCCACTAATGCGTAGCAATAGGGATAGTGTACAACTACAGTGTCTTCCTGTGTAAAAGTAATATGTGGCGTGCTTCCACTCCCATGAGTGCTATGGACTATGTAGGTCGTCATGGAAGGATCCTTGGCCTTTCTAACATAGTTCTATTATAAATCTTGATTTTACTCCAACATTAATAATGGTATCAATCCCTCTTATAAGGGGCATTTTCAACGTCTACAAGGGTTCTCTTTATTGTCTTTGGCTACTTCTGGGCCAGTTACTATCTTCATCCTCCCGTGCCTATGAAATTCTTTCTTAAGATGTCGTCTCACCTCATCTTGTCGAGGCTGTTGATTATGCTCAAACAGGGGTCTATTTTGTTGTTTATGGCGAGTATTTCTCCTTCTTGAATATGCATCAGTTTGTTCTGTGTGATGTAGCATGGGCATATAATCATTTGTGCCATGACTTTTTTTTAGAGATGGTATTCCTAGCTTAGGTCTATTATTGATTTGCTAAATGTGAGACAATGCCTCGCCTTTGCCTTTGAGGAGGTTGGAGTTCCACTGTGGTTTGATTGCGATGATTTATCAATTCTTCAGTGACAATTTCACTTATCATCATTTCTATCATGGCATCGTAGGTGGTGGGGTTCTTATTTCTCACATCCATCCAAAATAGTGTATTCATATCAAGACCTTATCTTAAAGCTAAAAGGGCCTCTCTCTATTGGTGACTAGCTCACAATAAGTCATCTCATTTGTAAATGGGCTAAGTAACCTTTCGAAGTTTCACCTACATGTTTCCTCATTTCCTAAAGATATTGAATGTATGGCTTTCTTTCTTTGCTTGGTAGATATTAGTTCAAGAAAGCCTTTTTCGCATTTGGCCGTCGTCTGATACTCCCAGCTTGTATATAGACATACCACATCTCAGCAATCCTATAAGTATGAGATGGAAGGCCCTACATTGTAACGTAGGCGAGGCTCCTCTCTGACTCTTGTGGGTCTTGTAGTTGTTAGGATGTTTTGTTGGATCATGCTTGGGGATTTTTGGTTGTACAAAGTGGTTGGGAACATGGGTATTCCTCAAATTTTGCGGAAATGGAAAACTTTCATCATCATCATCTAGTTCAAAAGATCTACATGGGCCATTTGAATCTTTCTCCTCAGCCAGGTTCTGAGGCAACTATGATGGGCTAGCTTGGTTTCTCAAATTTGCAACATTCATTTTTTTCTCGCATATTTCTAGATGAAGGGACCTCTTAAGGCTCATGACTTTGCCCGTACCCTTGTGGCCATTGCATAGGAGGTGATTGTTGGAACCCATTTCTAGACATTGACAGGCCAATTCTACTAAATTCAATGTGGACCTTTGAATTCCATGCTCCTGTACGTATCCTGGAGGAAAGTTTTCTGCCCCTTGGGGTAAGTTGTTCATCAAATTCCCGCAAGCATACGAGTTCATTGTACAAGTAATAATCGTGATAAGAGAGTTATCGTTCTACAGGGAATAATGATCAATTTTAATATATTTGATATATTTAAATTCATGTTTATAACTAAAAGACGATCGAAGGAATAGCTAAATAATTTTTATAACTAAAACTTGTGAAAACAATTAAAATTGGTTTAAAAATTCAAATGTGCGAACGTATTGGATTTCTAACGCCACTGATCAATTCTTAGTTCTAATTCTCAAATTTCGTCATTTTTCGCGACGGTGTCGGAATGGGCACAAATTTGACTGATTGATCAAAAACAAAAATCGCGCCGGTGGTAATTTCGTTGTTTTTCGCCACGGTGTCGGAATGGGCTGAAATTTGTCTGGTTAACTGGAAACAAAAATCGCGCCGGGGGCAATTCGGTGTACAAAAATCGTAAGCTAGGTTATGTGTATATATTGGTCTCCAGCAGCCAGTCCTCTTTACTCCAAAATTCCGCCCCCTTCACGTGTTTCTCTGGGTATATATATACACTAAAATCGGCACCTCTTTTTGTATTTTTGCAACCCAATTAAACTTGGTGAAATTAATTGGACTAGCCCGCTTTCTTGTGTAAAACAGGATTCCAATTGGTTAATAAATATGAATCGAAATTTAAGTTCAAAACTTAGGCCCATTTATTTTATTATTGTCTTCATGTCCCCCACTTTCAAAGTGTGCAATTTGATCTTCAAATTTCTTTTCAAATTGTCAATTTGTTCTTCATCCTTCCCAATTGCTTCAAACGGGTTCATCACTAAAAACAAAATAAAAATTAACCTAAGTTAGATAAAAATTAATTATTTGATGATGTAAAAGTTTAATAAAATAGTCTAAATAAGTGCTTAAATTGCACTCATCATAAGTCATCAATAGGTCGATCAGAGGTGTAATTAGTTGACATGTTTACCTCTACCTCTCTTTCGGTTGGGCTAGCCTCTTTTCTTTGCCTTTCAGAATAAGCCCTTTGGTTATATTCTTCATCATCTTGTTGGAAAACACTTTGCTGGGGCATTTGATGTCCAACTAGTCCTCGCATTTGCATAAGTAACTATTGCATTGCAATATTTGCTGGGCCATATTCTTTATGTTTGCAGCCATCTCTCCCATTTTTTTTGCAAAGGTATAGTAGTGTCATCGCCTGGGTGATACTAGAGATGGGAATGATCCACATTAACATTAGTTCGGAGAACTTCTTCATTCGAAACATCCTTTTGACCCTTTCTATAGGATCTATAATGGTTGGAATTCATAGTATGCTAACAACTTGTGTGTTAAACAACACTCGAAATAGCACTTCTTTAGCACTTTTATTGGTTCTTTCTTATAAAACAATAACCTTTTTTCAGGAG
Organism: Olea europaea var. sylvestris; assembly: GCF_002742605.1. NCBI lineage: Eukaryota > Viridiplantae > Streptophyta > Magnoliopsida > Lamiales > Oleaceae > Olea > Olea europaea. The sequence goes on along the minus strand of NC_036258.1, from coordinate 8,424,782 downwards.
TGGAGTTTGAAACACTTCTTTTTCTAATGGCTTCTTCAATAAGGATGTTCGTTGTTAAAATGTAGTTTTTTACAGACGACGTTAATCTGTGGGCCTCGAATTTTGTACCTTTACAAGGCCAACAAATTTGAAAGCCTCTCACATTTATGCGAGCCTAATTCCTATACACTTGGATAAACTGTTAGCCATAAGTGGCTTCCTTCGGTTGTAGTAGAGTTGGTCGCACGTACTCCCAAATCAATTCAGTTGGAGAATAAGTATATGAGCATGTGAGGGGCTTTAGACACGAACCTCCAATGTAAAAAGGGTGGCGGCTTTAGGAGATTTCGTGACAATATCAGTAAGGACAGAAAGTTGTAGTTTGAGATTCTAAACTTGCATTATCTCTGGAATGACACACTGTGTGAGTTCTATAGTAGAGTAGGATGAATGTTGGCCATAGGATGAAAGTGTGCATAGCCTCGTTTGTGCGGCTGAAGCCTTTTGTCGAAGGTCTCAATCAATTGATAAGTGTATTTTATACACTTATGTAGACCTAAAAGTATAGACTTTCAATAGTTCTTTAAAGTAATTATAGCCTAATTTATTTTATATTTCATTCATTAGGTAAAACTCGATGGTTGGAAGTTAAATTGAAAGAAATAAGCGAAAAATGACGAAGTACAAAGTTGAAAACCAAATTGTAAATATCCAATGGCTGAATTGGACCATAAGAGATATTTTAAAGATTGGTGGGAGTCGATTGGATGCAATTAGAAGTAAAAAATGAATGAAATATCATCAGAATATTAACATAAATCGACTTCAAATCACATGATATTTCTTCCAGATTTTTAGTCAAAGATTGTGACCAATTTTTGGCATAGTAAACATCCGAATCGGAAAATATCTATCTCTAGGAAAATTGTATCCCTTTTAGTTAGCTTTTCAACTCATTTTGAATCAACTCAATCGGATATTAGGAGACAAAAATATGATCAAAATACTGACTATTGTACAGAGACAAAAAATTTGCACATGAGTGTAACTTTCCTTATTTGATTGGAACTCTTTTGGAAACCAATTTGGACGTGATTTTTCACCAATTTTCGACCACTACAAATACCTAAGAGGAGAATACATGAAGGTGGCTCTCATACATATCTCTTATACATAATATACTACAATATTCATCAATTATCATCATCAAAGAAGGAGAATTCATTGTTTTTGTGAAAAAATTGAAGGGGACTTACAAGAATTCAATCAAGTAAAGATTCAAATTTGGTATTAAACAAAGAAGAGAGAGTGAAAGTGGAGAATCATTAAGAAACCATTGAAGAGATTCAAGATTTCAATATTTATCTTTATCTTCTCAATTTATCAAAAATTCGAGTTATGTCTTTCCACTTATATATGATTTCTTGTAATTTCAATATGTCAGGCTAGTTTTATATATTGTTAGGATGAGATGAACCCTTGTTATGATATTTTTAGCTTTTAATTAATTATTTTGACTTTAGTTTGATTTTATTTGTGGATGTTTATTATCGTTTTTATCGTTCTTTTTAATTATTTGATCACCAATTGAATTGTTAGTGGATTTTATTGTTATCGAGAGAGACAATAGAATTTTAGTACAATATAATAAAAATTGTAAGGTTCGATAGAGGATAGAGATATACCTCTATACTTTATATAGTTACAATAGGTGCACTTATTAATGCATTTATCATGTTTACATCTTTCATCGAGAGATAAGAGGATCACATGAGGGAAATAGATTTGATCGTTATCGAGAGAGGCTTTCAATTAAATTAGAAACATTGACCAACATGAATAATTTCAAATTGTCAATTTAATTGTTACACTAAAAATGGAATAACAATGTGGATTTTACATCTTAGCAATATTTCTTACGAATTTGGTAAATTTTCTTTACATTGCTTTCTATTTAGTTGATAGATTTTATATTGTTTAGTTACAAATTGATTTTGCTATTCAATTAATGGTAGGGTTAGTTTAAACTTAATCAAACACATAGTCCTCATGGGTTCGACACTCTACACGCCACTTTATTACTTGTTCACGATCTCGTTCACTTGTGGGTAATCAAACGATCATCAAGAATGCAAATACTGTTTTGTTGCCCATAAATCTAACATGGGGCTTAGATTTGACCTGATTGGCTGGTAAGGGCGACAATAGCAACAAATTATCACATAAATCACATAGCAAGTATTGTATAGAAGATCTCTTCAAATGTCCCTTTTGCAGCCTCTCCCACAAATGAGGGTTCGACTCTGTCATATGAGGTTGACTCTGTTAAATGGGTTTGGTATCTTATATAGGTTCGGCCTCTTTACAAGATTTGACCAAAATGCCTTTTATGCATAATAGTACTACTTCCAATCTTAATAATCTGGTTTTTGAGACTCGAGCAGCGTGATGAAAGCACCAAGGTATACAAGTGGATAGAAATAGAGTAATTTGGTGAATGGACAATCTTTTTCATACATTACATGATAAAAGTTTGATTCCTTATAGAGTATGTTGTTGAGAATTAGAAATCCAAATTCTATTCCACTAAAAGCAATCAATTAGCCGAAAGCAATAAAAACACACAAGATTTATAAATGTTCGTCCAAGTGTGAAACTATGTCCTCTTTCGCAATTGTAGTAATTCACTATGATAAAAAAGATTTACAAGAGAAAATCCCATGACTATGTTTTCCAACCTCCTTTTTTCTCTCTTTCAATGGCTCCCTATTTTGAAGACAATTCAGGGCAAAGTCAAAATTTACAAGGACTCCAATTCTTAAACAAGATTATGTTGAATGGAGAAACTAAAAACCTCATTCAATCTCCGTTAAAGCCAAAACAAAATGCTCTTAAAATGCTTGAGAAGATCAAAATACTTACGATCAAGCATCTCGATTTGTTCATCCATTAAAAATCTGCACGTTCCTAATTTTGTTTAGGCTAAGGGTAGATTGAATAAGATTTAGTTTATTGTTGATACTGTTTTGTTTACATTACAATGAAAATTTAATTGTTAATTAAAGAGACAGTCTTGACGTTTTCTAATGCATTTGGTATCTCAATGTGTCTGTTTTTTAAACCGCAGATTTGGAAAATGAAAAACCTCCAGTTATAATGCACGTTGATTTTCGTGATGATTAGTTGATTACTAAAAACTCTTTCTTGGGCAATATGTAGAGCTTTTCATTGCTATAATAAGTCATACCTTCTTTGGTTTAAACCTTTTATTTTCCTCAATACGCGAAATCTTTCTCTCTAGCTCTTGCTGGTAATCCTGATTTATTGCTCCACATTGCTGCAGATTCCTTGTTCTCGATCATCCTCGATCGTAGCATTTCAATTTCATAAGGATTGCAACTAAGTATCTGTGACCTCATTAATAACATTCAGAAAAGTCATGCTTTCATACCAACCACCATCATTTGGCAACGAAATTGATCCTGATATCAATCAAGATTACAAGCTGTTGTTATAAATAACATATATTTTTCATCTCAAGCTTGCTTTCATTCACCATCCTATTACATGGATAACCTTTATCGCTACTATAAATTTTATTCGGTGGTACATTTATAATTCATTATTGACAGATGACTCAATTCATTTGTCAATATTTAGTTATCTGTCAAGAATAACTGAAATGAATTGTCAAAAACAATAGTTCATCATAGCAAATAGGTCACATAACTGATCTGTGGAGTAGTCATCTATCAAAAATTCATAACTATCGAGACTTTTATTTTGACAAATTAAACAGTTCACTTAAAACATTTTAACATAGAGGACAATACGATAAGATATCTCAGATGCACATAAATTGTAAAAATCAACTTTCCCATGTGTAAGACAAGGAAATGAACATAAAGGGGAACAAGAAGAATATTAGTGAGAGGGGGGAATACTTGAATCTATATCAAACACAATTGGCTAAATTCATAGATAACTTACATAAACCTTAATGTTATCATTTTCGTGGAACTGAAAAAATAGACAATAAAAATCGAAAAAATGAGACATATTATACCCATTCAGGGTAAAAAATGTGAATAACAAAAACGCAAACACCCATAAATGTCAAGATTTAGAAGAGAAGAGAACAAAAAACGCAAAAGGAAAAAAAGAAGAAGCAAATTTCAAGAGATTAATAGTGGTCTTCGTCGGGGGTGGACCGATTAACGGTGGTCGTCGACGACGATGGACCGATTAACGGTGGTTGTTGATGGCATGGGCTTTTGAAGATTGGAATGAGGGAGAGGGGAATGAGTTTAGTGTTAGTGAGTTTTTCAATAACAGATTGAGTTGTATTTTTTGTTTTTGGTTTCACCTTTTTCATATATTTTATTTTTTGTTAAATTGGAAAGTTGAGTTAATTGGATATAACATTTTTTCAGTTTTTTGTACAATTTTGTCATATGGTCGAATCTCATTTAATGAAGGACATGTAGGGTTCTTAAATTCTTTAGACGAGCGAAAAGTCCAAATATGACAATCTTGCAAAGACTTTAAAAAAGTGACAATTTTGAGAATACAAAAACAAAAATTGAAATGTAGTACAATTTTTCTCTTAAAATTTTAAAGGATGTCAAACAATATGGCTAAATTATAAGAAGTCATTCGTAAGAAACTGAAAATTTTCATTCAATTTTAACAAATTATTTGGATGTATATTTAATATGAAATCTATTTTTTATATCTTTTAACAAATTCATATAAAACTTGCTGATCCCTTAGGAAAGGAGGCTCCTCTGAGATATGATTAAATGATTGTTCATTATTAATTGAAAAACCAGTTCATTTAGAACTTAAAGTCGAAATGTTAGAAAGTGGTTTATCTCCACTTGGGACGGCTATGTATGTTTGCATGTACTTAGTCTTCAATTAGCCTGCATAATTTAGTAATCCTTTTTCTTTAAGGCTCCTGTAGTTTGATGGGCAACAGACTTAAACAATTGTTTTGTCAGGTTCCTGCTCTTTAATCCACCAATGGGTTGCAATTTAATCCAGAAGTGGAATAATGCTCTGTTCTCACATGTGCTGGAATTAAATTTATAGCTGATTCTTGGGATCAAGTTTGAGAGATCTACAATGGATGAGATGCTTATTATTCCGGCGTTGAATAATTTATAACATTTTGAAGTGTTTTCAGTTACTGGAATCCCAACAATAAATGATCAATTTGTGGATATCTGGTTGAAATATTAAAGAGCTTGAGTTGGCTAATTTTCATAATATGACCATTCTTTCTCTTCAAATCATTGGTTGCATTCTTACTGACTTATATCGACCAAAGATTGTACACCTGCAAATGAACTGATGGATTTGGGAATAAAATACCTCGTCAATGGTTGTCGAAAAATTCAAAAGATCAAAATTTTCCTAAACCGATTCAGTGATAAAGCTATGGCAGCATTTCCAGAAAGTTTTATTGAGTTTTTGGGTCACTTTTGCTGAATAATGTAACTAAGGTTGACTTCAACACTGCATTGGCACTCGTCCAATGTTGAAGAAAGTTGTTGCGTATGGATCTATCATGGCATCGCCAAATTATTGATGAAGCATTTTGATTGATTCCCTGCTTCCTTGCTCGTGATCATGTAGCTGATTCCCTGCCTCTTTCAGTGTGTTTTCAATCAACGTTACATTGGTGGATCCTCAAAGAAAACTTGTATTCTTCATCACACACTCGCCTTCTACAACCTTACTATTATATTGGTCATTCTCATAGCAACTATAAATTTTATCCGTTGATAAATTTATAGATCTTTTAAAAATCTCATGATTTGGACGTACGACTCATGTGATAGGTTGACTAGTAAATATTTAATTGTATAAAAAATTAAAAAATGTACACAATGAACCATTCATGAGTAAATGTAATATACAAATCTATTCTATAACTTTTAATAAAATTCATTTATTCTATGCAGAAGGACCCATTCTTTTGGAAGACTTAAAACCTGGGACTAGTCTTAAGTTAAAACTAGGTTACATAATTAATGCTCGAGTGGAACTCTTTATTACCGCTTGAGCATTATTGTAGATGCATGTAATCATTATTTCTTGCTTGCTAGTTGAACGAATGTGCATCGCACGTAGATACAGTTCGAGTTTGTAAGACATTTGCGTATTTTATTCTCCATTGTGTTTAATTGCATAACAAGAGCCTGATTGATTTTTGTTAATAAAACACTATAACATATATGGTATATAGGCTGAATTTAGCTTCCTAACCTTCACTTTTTTTGTGCAAGTAACTTTACCATTTTTGTTGAACAAGCATGTGAACAAAATCTAAGCTGTATTATTGAATCCCGTGATTTCTTTCAATAGTTTCCTATGCAAATGTAATTCTCAGTTTCAGCTGATACACTTTGAGCATGCATAAAGATGTTGGCATTCTCTTATTTTAAGAACTTATTTTGGCATTTATGTATAAATTACACAATGTTGTTTAATACGATATAGTATTTCTTTAATCAGCATAATATATGTCGATAAATTTTTTTACTTCAATTCATTTGCCCCAAAACTCAAAAAACACATTGCCTCACTCCTCATCATTTTTCATTATTTTCATAATTTACAAGACAAGAAAATGTCATTGATGTTCAAGAAGAAAAGGAAGATTTCTCAACTATCAAACTATGTAATGTTTAGCATCGAACTATGGAAATATTACGATTTTCTCATAATTTGATCATGCAAGAAACATGTAAAGATGAAAATAAACATTGAGCATACACTCTTAAAAGATGAAAATTGTGCGAGAAAAGTGAATGATATATAAGATTGGTGGGAGCTAACCAGAAATTTCGTTGAACTTCTAGGATTTGTTGTCTTCTCCATCTTTCTTAAGCTTAGCTCTAGACAAAAAAGATGGAGTTTATAGCAATTTCTGTGCGCCATATTGTTGAAGTCTCTGTGGATGAATTATAAAGTGATGGTTTTTCTCGTAGTGATGAGATTGGATTAGATGGTTTAATATGATTTGTATGAGATAATTTTGGAGGTAGAAAATATTTAGCCTTTTGTTGGAAGTTAGTAGTATGGAAGATTTTGGTAGAAAGTAATTTAGTAGACAAAGTGGGTAGGAGAAAGAAACTTTATTGGAATGACAATGACTTTTGCTTACCATGACTTTTTCTTGCTTGCTTACAAATGAGAGACTCATGCCCTATTTATAGACCATAGCTTAAATATGATTTCTTCTAGATAATTCTACACGTGTCTACAAACCTCACAAGCTTTCTTGGTTTCCAAGTTTCTCTAGGAAATTCTAGATAATTCTAATTTTTTATTATTCTTGCTTGCCAAGCAATTCTAAGATATTCTTGCCAAGCAATTCTAGGATCTTCTAGAAAATTCCTAAAATATGCATCAACCATTAATACTCGTCCTTGATGCATATTTTGGTAATTCCAATCATTTCTTGTAGTATTTCGAACTTTGCTCGTGGCAGCGCATTTGTAAATATATCTGCTGATTGTTCTTCAATCTTGCAATGTTTGAGCTCTATCTTTTTATTTGCTTCAGCTTCTCTGATGAAATGGTACTTGATGCTAATGTGTTTGGTTCTGCTGTGGAATACGAGATTCTTGGCCATTGCTATTGCTGACTTGCTGTCGCAGTAGATCTTTGTTGCTTTATTTTGTAGTTCTCCCATGTCTTCAAGTATACGTTTTAACCATATAGCTTGACTCGTTGCCATTGCTGCTGCAATATACTCTGCTTCAGGTGATGATTGTGCAACTGTTGCCTGTTTCTTTGATGCCCAAGGGAATATTCCGGAACCTAGTGTGAATGCGTAGCCTGATGTGCTCTTCGTATCATCTACTGATCCTGCCCAATCCCTATCAGTATACCTAAGTAGTCTTGAGTTAGACGTAGACTGATACCTTATTCCATAGTCTTTTGTTCCTTGGAGGTATCTTAGTATCCTCTTCACGGCTCCATAGTGAACTTGACTTGGATTTTGCATGAATCTTGAAAGTAGGCTGATTGCATATATTATGTCTGGCCTTATAGCTGTGAGATAGAGCAAACTTCCAATTAAACTTTGAAATTGTGAATTGTCTGCTTTTGGAGTGCCATCTTCTTTTCTGAGTGATTTGTTACTATCAGAGGTGTTGCTACTGTTTTGCAACATTCCATCTTGAACTTCTTTAATAGACTAGTGGTATATTTCTTCTGAGAAATGAAGATCCATCTTCAAATTGAGCTATCTCGATCCCAAGAAAATAGTGCATTAATCCCAGATCAGTCATCTCGAACGTTTTCATCATATCTTCCTTGAATTTCTCGATCATCTTCTCATCATTCCCCGTATATATGAGATTATCAACATATAAATAGATTATAAGTGTACTCCTCGTACCTTGATTTTTGATATATAGAGTTGGTTCACTTTGGCTTCTCTTGAATCCTTGCTCAGTGAAGTAATTGTCTATCTGCTATATCACGCTTGTGGAGCTTGTTTTAATTCGTATAGAGCCTTATTTAATTTGAGAACTTTATATTCTTTTCCTCGTACCATGTACCCTTGAGGTTGCTCTATATAAATTTCTTCTTCAAGATAGCCATTAAGAAATGCTGATTTGATGTCTAGCTGGAAAATCTTCCACTTTTTCTGTGCAGCTAGTGCAATCAATGCCCTTATAGTGTCAAGTCGTGCAACTGGAGCAAATGTCTCAGTGTAGTCGATGCCAAAATATTGTGAGTATCCTTTGGCGACTAGTCTTGCTTTATGTTTTTGGATTGAGCCATCAGCATTGAGCTTTGTTTTATAGACCCACTTAACTCCTATAACTTCTTTGTGTTGAGGAAGATCTACAAGTTCCCAAGTGTTATTTTGCTCTATCATTTTTATTTCTTCATCCATAGCATTTCTCCATTCTGGTTGTTTTGAAGCTACTTCATAGCTTTAGGTTCAACGATCATCAAGTTGCAGCTTTGATATATTTTCGACAATCTTCGTGTCTTTCTTGGTGAAGATTCTAGTGAGTCAACTGGTTCTTCTATTGTTGCTTGCTGTGGTGACTCTGGTTGATTGTTCTCCTCAACGTCACACTCCTGCTTTTCTGGTTGTGTAAGGATGCTGATAGCTTTTCTCTTGACCTGGCCAGTCTCCCAGTTGTAGGTGGCATCTTCATCAAATTTAACGTCTCTACTTATAATGAGCTTATTTGTTCTTAGGTTATATACTTGATAGCCTTTTGATTGAGTACTATAACCTAAGAAGATTCTTTTTTCTGTTTTTTCATCTAGTTTACCTCTTTTCTCCCATGGAATATGTGCGTATCAGATGCAGCAAAAAACTCTAAGATGCTTTGCTGATGGTTTTCGTCCGCTTTATGCTTCCGCTGACATTTTGTCTTGCACAGCTTTAGTTGGACATCGATTTAGTAGGTAGACTACAGTGCTTACTGCTTCTGCCCAGAAAGTTTTTGGAAGACTTTTCTCTATTAGCATAGCTCTAGCTATCTCCATTACTGTTCTATTCTTTCTTTCTGACACGCCATTTTGTTCAGACGCATATCCAACTGTTAGTTGATGCTCCATTCCTTCATCTTCAAAAAACATGTTGAATTCATTTGATGTATATTCTTTGCCTTTGCCGCTTCTAATATTTTTGATATTGCAACCACTTTGCTTTTCAACATAACTTTTGAACCTTTAAAAATCTCAAATACTTGGGATTTTCACGTAAGAAATATACCCATATCATTCTAGTGTAGTCATTAATGAAGAGAATGAAGTACCTGTTTTGCTCATGTGATGGAGTACGCATTGAACCGCATACATCTGTATGTATTAGCTCTAATGGCTTTTTAGCTTTCCAAGATTTTTCGAACGAAAACGGTTGACGGTGTTGTTTCGCGAGCAAACATCCTTCGCAAACTGCATCAATCTCTTTGATGACTGGTAAGTCTCTCATCATGCTTTTTTGCTGCAAAATCTTCAACCCATGGAAGTGAAAATGTCCAAATCTTTTGTACCACAGCCATGACTCATCCATTTGTGCTGTCATTGCTGCATTGTTTACGTATCTCCATTGGATTGGAAAGCATCTATTTTCTCTTTTTTTGACTTTTGCAATTATAAGAGATTTATCTTTTTGTCATAGATCGTGCAAGAATCTCCT